>NW_028230453.1:16070927-16370927 GCF_043228905.1 Azolla caroliniana
CTTTGGCAAACTATTGTTGAAAGATGTCTGACACATTCTGGAGGTTCAACTGAACCTGATATCAGCCGGTCAGCTAGATGATGAAGGCTACACCGATATCATCTAGAATGGAGTCATGAAGTTTAGCAAAGGGAGCCTGATCGTGGACTGAGCCCAGAAGATCAACACCTTGTACTTGATGCATGCTTGGATATGCCTGGAGGAAGTGAACATAGCTTCCAACATTGCCAGTGAGTTGTGGCACAAGAGGTTGTGCCACATGAGCAAGAAAGGGATGCGTAAACTTGTTGAGGACAACCTCATTCTGGAGGTGAAATGTGAGCAACTTGAGAGGTGCACCGACTGCTTGATCGGCAAGCAAAACCAAACCTCTTTCCAGATCAGACCACCAACGAGACGAAAAGAACCACTAGAGCTTTTGCATACTGATGTATGCCAAGTGGACACGAAGTCCCATGCTAGGTCACAGTACTTCATGACGTTCATAGATGACCACAACAGGAAGTTGTGGGTCTCACCACTGACGACGAAGCATCAGGTATTGACCGTCTTCAAGGAGCTCCATGCAAGAGTAGAAAGAGAAATCGGTCAGAAGTTGAAGGTAGTTTGAGCCGACAATGGTGGAGAGTACCAAGGACAGTTCAAGGAATACTGCCGATCAAAAGGAATACCGTGCCAAAGATGTCGGAGCTAAACGGATTGGCTGAAAGGATGAACCGGACTATAATGGAGAGAGTCCACAGAGCATGCTAGCACCCTACGTAATGACGACGACCTACGTGATAAACAGATCACCCTCAGGGTTTAGGGTTTAGGGTTTCCATACCGTAGAGAATATGGACCGGTAAAGGCGTGTCTTATCGGCATCTGAATGTATTTAGTTGTGTCGCATACATACATGTAGCAAAGGACATGAGAGTGAAATTAGATCCGAAGTCCCGGCCATGCATATTCCTTAGGTAAGACGATGATGAGTTTGGCTACTGAGTGTGGGACTTGGTTGACAATAAGGTCTTGGTTAACAAGAAGGTCTTCCGGAGTTGAGACATAGTCTTCATGGAAGACAAGACCATTGCCGACTGGGAGTCGGAGAAGAAGACAATGGATTCCAGATCAACCGGCCGAGATCGGTTAAAGGATATAGGAACCCATCCAACCGGAAGCCGGATGACACTCGATAGACCGACCGGTTCTGGAAAAGGAACCGAATCGACCAAAGAAGATCCGGACACCGAAACCCGACAAGATCCCAAACCGGAGTCGGATGAAGAACCAGTGTAAGAGAACCAAGGAAGAAGATATCCTCTCAGGGAGAGAAGAGCCCCCCTTGAGATTTCCGGAAGAATAGTGCATATTGTTAACTGAAGAGGGGGAGCCGGAAAGCTTTGAAGAAGCAAAGAACAACACCACAACCACAACTAGTTAAGTGCCATAAAGGATGAGAGGGATTCCCTGTATGAGAACCACACATATGAATTGATAGAGCTGCCGAAAGGAAAGAGAGCACTCCGGAACAAGTAGGTGTACAAGCTGAAATCGGGGGGAGCCGGAAAGCTTTGAAGAAGCAAAGAACGACACCACAACCACAACCACAACTAGTTAAGTGCCATAAAGGATGAGAGGGATTCTCTGTATGAGAACCACACATATGAATTGATAGAGCTGCTGAAAGGAAAGAGAGCACTCCGGAACAAGTAGGTGTACAAGCTGAAATCGGGAGACGCTAGAAATCCACCAAGGTACAAAGCCCGCATTGAGAAAGGAGTGGATTTCGATGATATATTTGCCTCGGTAGTAAAGATGATGTTGAGAATCAAGCTCAACATAGTGCAATGTGTGAACACACCTTTTGAGAATCTATGATTACTCAAAGGTCAAGAGTCACACCACTACTCTCTACACATTAACCATGTGTCATAGAATCATATTCTATGACACATAAATAATGAGTTACATATTCCCCATGACTATGAGTCTTCACATTCCCTGAGAGAGAGTAGTTGTTGTAGTTAGTTAATGAAGAGAGAGGGTGACTATATATAAAGCACCCTTCTCCTACTTTATACTATGTTGGGTGGGACTCCTTGTAATGCTACATTTTGTATCTACTATTCTACTTGTGAATATACACCTTCTCTTGAGTATTCCTTTTTCTATCTATCTTGTGTTCTCTCTTCTCTCCTCTAATTCCTCTCACACATACACATAACACACATCTCTTCCGCTACACAAGAATCATACCCGATTCTTTATAGATGACATCCATCCAAACGGTGTTGAGCATTGCAACAAGCATGGACCTCGAGGTTGAGCAGTTAGACATCAAGACGATGTTCCTGTATGGTGACCTCAAAGAAGAGATCTACATGCAACAGTCAGAGGGATTTGTCAAGAAAGAGAAGGAGCACCTAGTGTGCTGGTTGAAGAAGAGCTTATGCAGACTGATGCAAGCTCCCGGCAATGGTGCCGAAAGTTCGACTCCTTCATGATCAACCAAGGATACCACAAGACGCAGGTTGACCACTACGTGTTCGTGAAGAAATTTGACAGAGGCGACTTCCTAATACTCCTGTTGTATGTGGACAACATGCTAATCATCGGACCGAACTGAATCAAAATCGGGAATTTGAAGAAGGCTTTGCACCGGACCTTCTCAATGCAAGATCTGGGTCTAGCGAGACAGATATTCGGGATGCACATAGTCCGGGACCGGACGAAGAAGTTATTGTGGTTGTCACAGAAGAAGTACGTGACCAAGGTGCTCGAAAGGTTTAGCATGTCGAATGCGAAGCCGGTCGGGTTGACACTTCTATCAAATTGCAAGATTTTTGAAAAACAAAGCTCGAACACAAAGGCAGAGAAGTCGGAAATGATGAAGATACCGTATGCCTCTGTAGTCGGAGTGGTCAGCCGGTTCATGAGCAATGCGGGAAAGTGGATACTTTGGTACTTGAAAGGCACCTCGAACATGTGCCTCCAATTCGGCTCCGGTAAACCCCTATTGGAAGGCTTTACGGATTCGGACATGTCGGCTGATGTAGATACCAACCGGTCCATGTCCGGATACATCATGACTTATGCAGGGGGAGCAGTATCATGGCAATCAAGACTGCATAAATCGGTGGCATTGTCGACAACGGAAGCGGAATACATGGTGGTTGTAGAAGCCAACAAGGAAGTATTTTGGATGAAGGACTTCATCGAAGAGCTAGGGATCCGACAGGAGGAATATTGGCTCTACTACGATAGTCAAAGTGCCATCCACCTTGCAAAGAATGCGGTCTACCACTCTCGGACGAAGCACATCCAAAGAAGATATCACTAGCTTCAGGAAAAGGTAGAAGACCAAGACTTTGCTCTCACAAAGATCCATACGGAGGAGAACGGATTGGATATGCTGACCAAAGTGTTGTCAACCGACAAGCTGAACGCATGTCAGAGACGAATCAGACTAACGAAGACCCCATACCGGAGTGAAGGGAGAGATTGTTGAGATACCAGTCCCTTCGGATGGGGATCGGAGAAGCTGGAGAAGAATGAACCAGATCGGAGTGTCCGGAAGGATATCCGAAAACCGGATTAGATGCACCTGAAAGGGGTTCGGTTGGATCTTATATGAACCGGAAGAGAGATAGATATGTAAATATGTTTCTTATGGGCTGTTGAGGTCACATTTGTAAATAGTCCATAAGTTATATGAGTATAAATATAACTAGGGCAAATGGTTGCATATATGTAGTTGTTGTATTGTTGTACATAGGGAGTGATAGAGAGACAAAGAGAGAGTGAGAGAAACAGAAAACATTTCATGTTGTAACCGTCGGTTGGTGAAGACAAAGCTTGAGATCATTGCCTATGAGTCTCCCATTGTACCCTTCCTCTCTATAGTGAGTCTGCTCGAAGTTAGAGAACTCCCGTGGTTTTGCCTCTCGAGGTTTTCCACGTTAATATTCTGTGTCATCTTATATCATGTGCAAGTGTTCATCAATCTACTTTGTCTTTTTTATTTCTTCCATTGTGTGGTTGAAACTCGGTTGTGGCCGATTACTTACAAACATAAGAAATTACTAGCATGTCCCTTTTTGGTAACTCCTTAAAACACAAGGGATTATTTTGGGTAAATACTTATGATGTCCCAACTTTTGAAAAGTTGAGAGTAATCTGAATATCCCTCGGTAGTATGGTGATAAATATGCAGTGTAGTTTCGGTGCTATTCCTTAACAATAGAAACACTAATCTGAAGTCAATTCGAATGCAATCCATGTATCATTTAGCTACGCAGAGTTCAAAAAGAGACGTATAGGCTGCCTACCGATCCTTTTATCGGGCATTAGTTTTACTTTTCACGGCAAGATGATTGTCTGTGTTAGGTGACAGGCAGCTGGTGTAGAATAGGAGTGGGGTTGGTCAAGGTGGGCGAGGCCGTCCGCCCAAGGTAAGGTTATGGAGAACTGCCCAAAATGGAATATGGGGTCACTTGGGTTCAGGGGTATTCTCAGTAATTTTGTGAAAGCGTGGTTTTAGTGAGAGGGGTATGCGGGGAATAAAAGAAATGGAGAGGGGTGAATTTTCTGGTTAATTTGCGCCCCCCCCCCCCCCTTCCTCAGAGCTATGGCTATGGCGATGGCGATGGCGATGGCGTGCTGCAGCAAACAGAGCTAGAGAAGAACTTCCCCCCCCATCTTGGATGGAGGCCTCTGGGAGGCGACGTGGGCGATGGGACGAACCTGAGCCTGAGAAGCGCCCATGGCATAGTACTCCAGACATCGCAGTTGCAGCCGGAGAGATATCAGACCAAAGAGAAGAGGAAAGGCCAGAAGAACAAGAAATAGAAGTCGAAAGAGGAAAGAGAGAAGAAGAAGGAGAAGAAGAAGAAGAAGAAGATATGGTATCAGGCGGTGGAAGCAGCGGAGACAAAGGTATGGATAGTTTTATGTCTATTAAAAATAGAGATGGTAACTTTGAAGAGAGAGCAAGGGCAAGTGGGAAAATCCAGGATGATGATGAGGATGATGATAAAATTATGGTAGAGAAGAATGAGTTGTATATGAGGGAGGTGGATGTGGTTAGATTTAGTAAAAGTAGAGGTGTTAGTGTTGAAGTGAGGGATGAATTGTGTATTCGAGAGGTGTACAATGTTAGATCTAGTAAAACTAGAGATAGTAGCATTGAACCGAGAGGGAGATTGAGTGGTAAAATTGAGGATGAAGATGATGATAACGATGAGAAAAGCCGGGCAGAATGGGATGACTTGTATAGAGAGGAAGAGGATCATGATAAGAAGAGGGGATGGAAAGATAATTCAAAACTGGGACGTGGTGGGAAGAGGTCATGGAGTCCTGACACAAGACGGAGAAGCAGGATGGATTATGATGATTTTGATCGAGATGTATCGGATGATAGGAGGGATGAAAGGGTCTATAGAAGAGACAGGGATCATCATAGGGATATGGATAGAGATAGGGACAGAGATAGGGATCATCATAGGGATAGAGATAGGGACAGGGATAGGGATAGAGATAGAGATAGAGATAGAGATAGGGACACTGGATTCCATCGCGAAAGAGATTCGGATTTCAGAACCCGGGAATCTTTCCATGATGAAAGCGAGTTTATTAGAGATAGGGTTAGAGATAGGGAGCTACACAGGCAGAAAGACGGGCCAAAAGAAAAAGAAAAGGATGTTGAGTATAATTATGAAAGAGATGCATGGGAGACTCCGAGGCAAGATGGCGAGAGACCTACAAGAAGCCACAAAGATGGAGAAAGGAAAGATAAAGATAGAGGTAGTCCACAAAACTCTGGTATTATGAGTGACAATATAGATAGAGGAGATCTTGGCCGTACTTCACCATTTATATCAGGAAGGGAGAATGGACCCTCGGGAGAATACTTTGGAAACAATGGTGATGATGATTGGATTGGCGACAAAAGAATGCGACTTGGGGAAGGCGAATTCCGTGATAGGTATTTTGAAGAGGAAGGTACACCTGGTCTAGATCAAAATTTTGGTTATGGTGGAAGGTCGAGAATATCTAAAGGATCCCAGGGTCAACGAGGCCGGGGAGGTGGCCCAAGTGGTAATGATGGTCGATCGCCCTTTCCTAGCAATCAAGGTTCAATGATGAGAGAGATGCAATATGGTGGAAAGATGGGAAGGGGTAGAGGGGGATGGAAAGGAGGAAGAGGTGGCGGTGGTAGAGATGGTCAAAGAGGTAGCGGAATCCCACCACCTATGATGGGACCAGGTCCTGGCCCAGTTCCGCTTCCTGGTTCTGGACCCGGTGCAGTCATGGTGCCTCACTTTGGAGGGCATATGGGGCCACCTGGGTCTATACCAGTAATGGGTCCAGGTGGTTTTCCAATACCCCCTTATGGTGGATGGAATGGAGGTCGAGGAGTTGGTGATATTGGCATGCATCATGGCCTTCCTGGCCCTACTAATATACATTCTCAAGGTGCTCGATTTGGTCCAAATATGAGTCCAGGTCCTGCACACAATGTGTTTTATAATTCCCCCGGGCCTGGAAGAGGGGCATCAAATGTTCTTCATGGACCACCTTATGGAGGAGGGCCTTCTTTTGGAGGTCGTGGAATGATGCCTGAGAGCCCTTCCAACCACATGATGCCTAAGGTCAATGCCCCTGCTGGATTGGCTCCATCAAGAGGGGAACAAAATGATTATGCCCAGCATTTTGTTGACACCGGCTTACGGCCTCAAAATTTCATTCGTGATGTGGATCTAAGCGATCGGTTTGAGGAATACCCCAAGTTGAAGGAGCTTATCACAAGGAAAGACAAACTTGTTTCAGACAATGCTTGTCCACCTATGTATATGCAAATGGATCTTCGTACGACTGAACTTTCTCCTGAGATTTTTGGCACCAAGTTTGATGTTATACTAGTGGATCCACCTTGGGAAGAATATGTGCGTCGGGCACCAGGTGTCGGTGACTCTATGGAATGGTGGACATTTGAAGAGATACAAAATCTCCGAATCGAAGTAATATCGCTTATCACTGCATGACTGAATTCTAATTGAGACAGCTGTAACTTGTTAATTTTTTCGTAGGCAATTGCAGATACACCATCTTTTATCTTTTTGTGGGTTGGAGATGCTGAAGGCCTTGACCAAGGAAGACATTGCCTTAAGAAGGTCTGGTATTTATTTTTTGTCATCTACTTTTGAATTAAGGGATAAAACATGGATTTCATACACTTATTGACATGATTTGGCAGTGGGGTTTTCGAAGATGTGAAGATATATGCTGGGTGAAGACAAACAGAGAGAATCCAACACCAGCCTTGCGCCATGATGCAAGCACTGTTCTTCAACATTCCAAAGTAAGCTGCAGAAAGTTAGGTTGGGTTCATAGATAAGTTTTAGTAGCCTTATATAAGAAGTATCTGATTATGCATTCTGTGGCAGGAGCACTGTTTGATGGGAATTCGAGGCACAGTTCGGCGAAGTACAGATGGACATATTATTCATGCAAACATTGACACTGATATCATTATCTCTGAAGAACCATCTTATGGTAAATATGACACTCATTTGATTTATCACCCAATATTGCTTCGTATTACTACATGAAGTCTGCTAGACTTGGCTTTCCCTCACCTCCACATCTTTGGGAATATGTATCTGGCAATCATCACATATATCTACATCTACATCTACAACTATATCTATTTCTTTATATGTATCTATGTATCTATGTATCTATGTATCTATGTATCTATGTATCTATCTATATATGTATATATCTACATCTACATGTGTATGTATACAACCATTAGCTGCGTTAAGACTTGCACACATCTTTATTCACATAAATACAACCCATTGTCAAGTATATCAATCAGAAAGGTGCCATGGTTATGGCATCAGAAAATGCAGAACCATTCATTGCTCATATTGATGACCTTTGCCTCTGATAATTAGTTAAAAGACATGTATTTCATGTATAAAGTACGGTTTAGATCAGATATTCTAAAACATACTCTTCATAATCTTCTGTATTTAATGTATTCCAAGTATTTTGCGTTTTAAAAAAAAACATATATATATATATATATATATATATATATATATATATATATATATACATATATATAATAATAATTTGGCCTAATAATTTCTTCCAAGATGAAACAATTTCTTCATTAAGCAAAGTTTCTCGCATGATCCTTTCATTACATGAAGTTTTTTGTGTGATACATGTATGAATTAGAGAGATGAAGTCATCCAAAGTTAGGAAAACAATTGTTAGATGCAGTGCAAATATTAGAAGTATTTAATTTATTTCACATTTTCTACGTATTCTAAGTATATTATCATTAGAATATGTATTCTAAATATTTTGGAAAAAAGGTAGAATACTTTTAAAACACTTAGCATACATATTGTATGTATATTTATGCTGAGGATTTTACAACTATGCTGCCTATATGCATATAAATTAATGAATCCTCAGCGTTGATGCCAAGTTATCCTTTGGATCTGAGCTTTTTATTCCACACTTCTTAACATGGCCCTTTCTGTATCATGCTGGATTTTCTGCCTCATTCTTCTTCTTTTCCCACACATAATATTATTATGAACTTTGAAGATTTTCAATACAATTTTAGTGCACAACCGTGAAGTCATCAGGTGAATTTATTAGTCCGAGGTCAGAGGCCCAATAATTGGCTAGTTAGATGGGATGCCGATTCATTTGACTAGGACTCAACATTTCGGCAGAAGGATGATAATTATGCACCTGTATCTCAATAAATTAATTTGTATTTTGTCTGTCTATTTTTCCTTTGAAAATAGAAATTTAGCTCATGACATTATTTCTTTCATTCCACAATGCCTTTTTTTCGTTATTTTCATTTTGATCATCAATGACACCCCATGTTTCAAAGGTGAGTGCTGAAAATTCAATTCAGGAACCAGCTGATTTTCTTAAACATTGACTCACAGAACCACTTATAAGCTGTCATTTCTTTATAGCAAAACCAAAGAACGTGTTTCATTTGTCATATTATATACTTTTTGGCAGGGTCTACAGTAAAGCCAGAGGAACTTTATCATATCGTGGAACATTTTGCTCTCGGTAAGCGACGGCTTGAGCTCTTTGGTGAAGATCATAACATCCGTGCTGGTTGGATAACGGTGGGGAAAAATCTGTCATCTTCAAATTTTAATGCACAGGTAAAAAAGCATCATCCATCCTTTAAATCTATAAATGTTTTAGAGTCGGTGTAAAAAACTTGCCATCTTCAGTAATATCAACGAAGTTCAATTAAGTTATACCCTGATCATCCTGGTATTCTTTATCAAGCCCATCTTCCTCAGACTTTGGGAAAGAAATACGTTTATGATATTGTTGCCATTCTAAGATTGCATCAGAAGGATGTGCATGTGAAGCACCCTCAGGGAATGTTGCAATATACCCACAAATGACGTAAGGATGTGAGAGTGTGAAAACTTAACTGAATATGTGGAGAACATGGATAAAGCAATACCTAATGCATTGAAAATTTTGGTTCATGTTGTATATCTACCTTCTGTCACTCATCTCTCTCATTTGTTTGCTCTCATCACACTTGTCCTTCCTGGTCCTGGTGCTCATTGTTGGGTTAACCCCAAATCTGTGGATTAAACATGATTTTTTGCTATTTTGAATATCAACCACCTTGGTAAGTGAAAAACAATATCTAGCATAGAGGTAATTTGAATATTAATCACCTCATTAAATGAAAAATGATATGTTTGTTGCAGTGGTACATTGTATTCAAAACTAACTCGTTATGTGAGAATAAATAATCTATTGTTTATGGTAGTTGGAATATAAACCACTTCATGAAGTGAGAAAAATATCATCAATCCTCATGATGTGTTTGTGATGTTTTCTTTGTAGACATATTGCAAATTTGTTGGGGATGCAGATGGGAAGGTGTGGCAAGGAGGCCGTGGAAATCCACCCGTGGAGGCACCTCATTTGATAGGTACGACACCTGAAATAGAGGCACTTCGCCCCAAATCCCCTCCTCCCAGATCTCAACAGCAGCCACAGCAATCACAAGCTGCGAATTCAGCTTCTCAGCCTTCCGCCGCTGCTACTAACACCAAAAAAGCAGCCAATGCTTCTCAAGGACCAACATCTCATATCTCTCAATCTGTCACATCTTCCTCTGTTATTGTCATTTCCACGACCTCCCCAGCCCAGGGTCCTGTCTGGGGTGGGAATAGTGGTCAAATGAGGCTGGCTGATGAGGAGACGACATCTTTGCGGATTGAAGAGGTGAAGTCAATGAGAATTGAGGAGGAGAAATCAATGAGAATCGAAGTATCTGCTGTGAAGATTGATCAAGAAGATGAAGATGTATTGAAGGATGGATCATCATATGTGCTTGGTCAATGAATCAAATTTGAAATGTGACATTTTGAGAAATCTATGAGAGAGCTCAACCTGTTCTGAAGATGAATTAAAAGATGATGAAGAGGTATTGATGGATGGGTCATATGTGTGCTGGTCAATAGACGAACACATAATTTAGAAATTTACAGCCAATCAGGAAGATCAAAAGGTATTCAGGGATGAATCATCATGATTTCTCAATGTGCCTTGGTCAGTATATAGTGCCACATTTGCTGACCTGACCTATCAAGAGGAAGTGGTGTTGCACGAAGGGTCATCATTATTTCTAGATGTCCTTTCTCAATTCTCATTTTATGACATCAATGAGAATTGAACCACCAATCAAAGACGACAGCGAGGTATTGAGTGATGGATCATATGATTTTTTCATGTCCTCTGTCAAAAACTAGTGTTTCACATTTTGAGAATGCTTCAAAGACATGGTTATGGTGATGAATTAAAGCACATTGCTGGTGAAATCTATATTTTTTTATCATTATCTGTATAATTATGTAGTGCTAAATTTGATAGAAAATCTCAAGATATGAACCACAAAATTACTGTAATTCACATTCACAGGTTTTCAAGATGTGGTCTTATATTTCAAAATTTTACCACCGGAGAATGTTTTAACTATGCTTAGGGAGGTATTAATCTTCTTGTAGCGTGACCTAACATTTACAATGATCTCAAGCATTAAGCTCTGTTCTTGTAGAAACATTGAATGTCAAGATGATATCATTAACTTCAGTACGGGATTGCTTTATACCATCAATTCCATAGGCTTCTTAACATGATTATTAGGTCAATGGTCATGTCCACCTGTTTGTGATGGAGTAAGGTATAACTTTCTCGTTTGTTTGATTTCCGAAGCTATTTTAATGATTGTCTTGTAAGTAGCCCCATGTAAGACACAACCGGAGGGAAAAAATATTTGGTAATTGTAATGTGTGATTTAAAATTTCTTGTGAATGCTTATTATGTTCAAGGGATGTTTGAAAGCTTGAAGTTTTTCTCACAATTGCGGTGTCCTTGATCATTAAATTGTGCACTAGGATCAAAATTTATCATCTGTTCTAAATCAAATTTGTTTGTCAAATCTACATAGGCAGATCTGTTTGTTCAGCAACATCCACACAAAACAAAAAGTTTAAGACTCATTTTGTCTTTGAAGTCTCATTTCTCTTTCTGTCTATGGAATATTTCCTTTCTAAAAGTAAAAATATCACTGTTCAAGCCTCCATTTTTTTAATTGTCTAGTGTCTAATGATTCCGAAACTTAATTTTCTTTGTTTGTGTTCCCTTCAAGATGTTTTAGATGGTGGGGTTAAACAATGTTTGACAAAAAATACATTAGTTCAGAGTGCCAACGACATTAGTAAGTGGTGGCCCATAACTCTTCTCAATATTGTCCATAAGTTGCTTGCAAAAACCGTGGCACGTCGCTTAGCACCACTTCTCCCTTAACTCATTCATCCGTCCTAGACAGGTTTCGTTAGAAATCGGAGCATCCTAGACAACCTTTTCTCGTTTAGGGAAGTAATAGCCCTTGCTAAGCGTACCAACAACAAGGTAGCTGTGGTGCTCCTAGATTTTGAGAAAGCATATGATAGGGTCTGCTGGAACTTTCTAGAAAGTGTGAAGGGGAAACTCGACTTTCAAGAGTCATGGAAACAGGCATTGTAGGACTTTATAGGAACGCCAGTAGTTGTGTTTCATTAGCAAGTGAAAGGGGCCCCTTCTTCCGACTATCGTGGTCTGTATGACAAGGATGCCCACTGGCTCCATCCTTATTTATTTTATACGCCGAAGCACTCTCTAGTTTTCTCAACTCGCGACAACTAAATCTGCATGGTCTTCGTGTGCGGCATTCACACTTCGGATATAGAATTTGCAGATGACACCGCAGTTTAGTTACAAGGGGACTTGGAAAATCTACAAAAGCTAGAAAATGTGGTTTAGACGTATTTTGCAAGCGATCCAATGCCATGATCAATTGGCACAAATCTTGTGCAATATGGCTTTCTCATGAAGCACATCCTGCGTGGCACCCCCATCCCGCTTTCAAGTGGATAAGGAGCAAGCACCAAATATTTGGGTTTCCAAATTGGGTTCAACATACCTCCGGAGACTATGATTGCACTAGTTATTCACTCCATTCGACAAAAGTTGATACATTGGAGTTCGAAAAAACTCTCGTTAGTGGGGCGCATCATAGTGGCAAATCAGGTTACTCACAACAACGTGGTACAACCAATCATGTTGGACAAGCTCCAAGGAAAGTATACACCAAATTCAACTATTGGTACGCAACTACATTTGGTCTGGTAAGGAAAATCATGCAACTCGGGCCAAGGTGGCGTGGTCTATACTTGCATCACCTACTCTTATTGATCCTCTATCACAATCAAAAGCCCTACTCGCCATATTTGTGGTGCGAGGACTCCAACCAGGCTCAAGTGCGATCAACCTAACTCTGAACCTACTTGGCTTAGTCGACGTATCCTATGGAACCCATGTATCAAAGATGAATCTAATCAACTAATTGGATCAAGTAAGGGGTTGTCATGGGGATACATTATGGAAGGTCTAGGAAAAAGTATAGAATGTTGTAGACGGTTTATGTCATTGCCAATACAAGGCCAAGCCAACATACTCCATGGAATCAGGGGCAGATGGGCTATAAGATCTGAAATCATTAACGCTCTATTGCTTAGGGAAGCTGCTAATCAAAGGACGACAATAGAGAAATGGATAGGCCACGAGGAGGGCTCTTTAATCCCAAGAGGTAGGGAAACACCAGACAATATCGCAAGCTCTGAATTGCAAGACAATGAGACACCAACACAAAATAAGGCAATTCGAGTACTAGCGTATACTGGGCATAAATGGATTGTAGATCCTGATCCTATCAAAGTATAGTAACCATTCGGTTAAGTGCGCACTTTGAACGCAAGGAAGAAGTGCGCACTTAATTGAGCCGCACACTTAGGGCTTTTTTACTCGAGTCTTTTTTTCCCCAATTATTTTTTCTTCTCATGCAAAACTTGTTTCGTAAAAACCATTCTTCTGTTTTTTCTTCTACAACAGAACTTTAACTCATAGGAAGCTAAACAAATTTTTAATTAGTTTGTCAAACTTGATCATTCTCACCTATTGTGGTAATCTATTTGTTGTTCTATTCTCCAATAAAACTTGAGCATTTCGTATGTTGAAGATTGTTCTAATTTGTTTATAGAAATTTTTAGCTAATGGAAGTGATTTTCACAGTTTCAACCCTAGGAAAACCTTTTCTTTAATGTGAAATTGCAAGTTTTTTCTCTTATGGATGCTGAGTAATTGGAACTATCATCTTGAAAGCAACTATTTTTGACTCTACAATCCAGTTTATGGAGCTTTATAGCCACAAATATATTATGAAATTTGTGTTTTCTTGCATGGATTAGAACTCTGCATAAAGTAAGAAGAAGATGAACTGGAAAGGAGAGGGAGCAAGGAGAAGGAATTACAAGAAAGAAATAAAAGAAGGAAGTAGAAGATGATGAAGAGGGAAAGGGGAAGTAGAAGGAATAATAAGAATTAAGAACTCATTAGAAGAAGGGAAGGAGTATTAGTACCAACAAACATCATGAAAAGGAAATACATATTGTAAAAGAAGAAGAATCAAGGAGATGCAATGGAACAAGAAGAACAAAACAAATTAGGATCCATAAGAATCGAGAAAAATTAGTGGTAGAGGACAAAATAAGGAAAAGAAGGAAGAAGAATAAGAAGCATAAGAAGCATAAGAAGAATAAGAAGAAGCATCAATAACAGGAAGCAATAGAAAGAGTAATGGGATAAGGAAGCAGTGGGAAGGAGGGAACGAAGAGGAATAAATGATATCACTCAATGTGAAATTAGCTAATTAGCATACATATCACTCAATGTCAAATTGGCTAATTAGCATACATATCACTCAATGTGCAATAAATCTGATTTTTGTATGATTTTATTGTTTTCTTAATGTTTGGAACATAGTTTAAATTTGGTTAGATGTAATTTCATCATGAAACAATGTAATTTTTTTGATCGAGATTTTGACCTTTATAAAATGCGCACTTAATAGAATGGCACACTTAAGTGGGCACACACTTAACCGAATGGTTACTGTACGACCAGATTGGTACATATGTACTCACGAAAACACATGGCTACGTAAGGTTAGTTGGGACGCTTTGCAATGGACATGGCATGATCCTTACGCGAGGCAAGGACACAAACCCATCCCTTTCTTTCAATTCACAACTAGATTGGGTCGCCATATTCTAGTTGCTCAAACCGCCCAAGAGCCGGTTGCTGCAAAGGTCTGGTACACATATCATGTTCCTCACACAATTACCACCAAGTTTTGGAAACAACAAAATGCACAGTGAATCACCACTTTCCAATGGCTATTAATACATAGGTCACTACCGGTTGGTGCATGACAACGTGGGAACCTTAGCTCTTCTAATTGTGTAGCGTGCCCAAATGCAATAGAATCAATACAACACGCTTTGTGGGGTTGCCTAGAGTCCCATCAAATATGGCAAGGGGTTGGCCGCTTATTGCAATAATGCCAGGTGCAAGACTTAATCAAGTCGGGAAATATATGTTGGCTATTATGACAGACCCTAATTAACAGATACGAGCATTAGGAGGAGGGGATGACTTTGGTGATAAAAACACAATAGGTTTTTTTCTCCACCATCGACAATGTCCACGCAACTCCTATCAATGCCAAATCTCAAGTTGTGTTGGAATTGGTCAGCCCAATAACTCTTTGGACTCTATGGAAACAACGGTGTAGTCAGGTCTTCTCCAACCAAACCACGCAACCAATAGTGTTAATGCAAGAGATATGGAGTGAAGTTGTAGCCACTCTAAAAAGCCAATATGATGGCCTCAAGGGCGACTCCGATGGAGTTGAAAGACAACAACTAGCCTTCATCCAACAATGGTCGACCTCCCCTTTATTGAGTCAGTGCGCATCCACATAAGATGGACCTATCGCGTCCCTACAGGGATTTGTATACATTAATCTCATATGTAAAATTTTATAACTAATGGAAGGAGTTTATATGATTAAAAATGTAGACATTTAACCTTGAGAGAGGCAGTTCCATACCTTGGTAAATTTTAATATCGAATAGAAAACTAAATTGGCATCGTTCCTCTACTCAAGTACAAAGCCAAGCTCATAGAAGATCAAAATAGTAAAACTTGACAACCAACTTAAGTTCTCCAATTTAGCTTTAGCTTTTTACATTTTCTTTGGTATACAGTATACCACTTCAAAATTTCTCACTAATGTTAGGGATAGTGTTTTGTACTATTAGTGGTCTCTTGGGTCATGTTGGCCTATGTGGACATTAATACATCATCCTGTCTAGGCCATGGCCAACAATTGCATACGTTTCTCTTAAATGTGATTTCTAAACCCTTGCATTCCTTGTGCATCTTAGAATCACATCTTTCTATATATTCATTATTTAGATTCTAGGAAAGAAGTTTCTAAAATGTCAAACTTCTGAGTACTTGAACAACCTGTTGTGCACATACTGATATGAGCTATCACCAATCTTTTGACCATAGGCTATTAAAAGGTACGGTTGTATAACAATAATCTAGTGAAATTATGACAACCATCCAAAATATTCTAAATTGATATATTCTTCTTCTATTTAAGGTATGTTGAGACAATATAAGTCATTTCTCTCTTTTTAGATTGATCTAGATTGACAATATGTGGAAAACAAATTCAAACGTGGTAAAAGATGGAGTGTCATAACAAAATGTGATACCTTGTTCATTTTAAATGATGTATTGTTGATGAATCTCCTTAATTGTGGCGACTATCCAACTCATATGGAGAGAATGTGAGTTAAATCATATGGAAACAAGAAGTAGGATAAACGGATGAATTTTAAAATGTATCATCAAGATTTGTTTAGCTATTAGGAGAAGATAGTTTGTAGTTACAATGTATATATGATAATTCGTGAAGCCTCCACATCTTTTATTAGCCATGATACATTGGCATTGCTAAAAAAATTCGCTGAGAAATCTATTGATGTATCATGAAGCAAGTTAAGTGATGAGACGAGTTCTTTTAACATTTAATAAGAGCATTTATGGTTGTAAATTGACTAGGTGAAACTTCAAAAGAAAATACTTTTAGACATTCTCAAACTATTTTCATAATAGCGGACTTAGGGATGGTAAACCACATACTCAACCCATTAAAGAATCACATCTCTCAATAAAGTGTAAAAGAGGTATTTTCAAGAACTCAACCTTTAGTCTCTTCTCCATAACTTATGTTCTCAAATGCACACTAAGCCCTCTTTCTTGCTTCCAAATGGTGAGTAGCACATTTATTCCGTCTATGAGTGCAAAGGGGAAAAAACAAATAGAGAGAGAAGAAGAAAAGAGTATACAAATTTCTAAACCAATTCCGACCTATGAGACCAATAAAGCATACATTTTACAGCTTGTTTGTTGGTTTCACAAATGAAAATTAACCAATACCTAAATAAAAAGAGAGAAAGCAAGATTGGTCATGGTTCTTGATCACAAAATCACATTATATGCACCATTATTATGGACCATGGTATTATGCTTGAAAAGTCTCAACATAAACCTCCAATACACCCCCATCAATGGCTCTTTTGTGTTTGTGGATTGGTTGTCGCACAGTGCACTCATCTCTCAAATGGCCTTAAGAATCTCTTAAACTTAAGTTCTTTAGAGCTTTTAATTTAATCCCATTCCGTGAGCTCATTTCTCTCTCATGTATTCGTTTTTTACTTTGTGGGGCATGTGCTGAATGGTTCTAATGTGTACTAGTGGGTGTAGGGATGCCCCATCTTGCTTTTGAAGCTAAATGAGAAGAGCTCCAACGCCTTTCAGTCCTTAAATTGTATGGCATTGTGTAACAGTGTACCAGTTGAGCACTTCTCGAAATAGAGAATGGTATTTTCCTATGGTATCATAGTATAGAGTATGTATGTCTACATATGTAACACTCTTTTTACTTACCCAATAGTTGCCATTACCTACTCTCAATAGTCACATTTCTTGTGCTATTAGTTTCTGTTTTGAGATGATATGAAGACATGCATATTTCTCCAATGGTTGCTCATTGTCCATGCATGTTATTTGTGTCTGATTATGTGCGATCCTCATCCACGTGATTCATAAATGGGGCAAGGGAAAGGTGGATACATATATTATCAACATCCACGGTAGACCACACTTTTACTTCTCATTTTTCTCCAAACTACATATTACTTTCTATAATTAAATGATATGAAGAGATGCATTTTGTCCACACTAAGATGAGCGCCCATGTATTTCGAGTAGATGATGAAATCCTCATGATAGAGCTTGAAAATGTGGGCCCATATATGTGTGTCATTCTCATCAACGTGATGTATTTCCCAAAAGTTAAGCCGCAAAAAAGATACATACATATATCCGTGATGTGGAGCAAATTGATAGCCACAAGTACATACATTATTAACATCCGCAAGAGACCAAATGTGGATCAAGCTCGAACCCACAAAGAGAGAGATTGTTATTGTCCATAGGAGACCGAATATTATCTATATCATAGAAGGTAATATTCGCATTCTTCTGCTCAAACATTCATTTTCATACATTTACAAACAAATGCATATATTATGAAAACATACTTCTGTTTTTCCTTTTGATGTTTTTAATATTTTTCTCGAATTTTTACCTTATAGTAAATAATGAATACAAAAGTATGGTATTTACCATACTCGAATGAAAATGCACGTATGGTACATATGGTTCATACATACTATGCTCTGCATCATATAGAATCGAGACATGTGAAGGATCAAATTGTGGTTCTCTAAACTTTGTACTTGATGCGTCATGCTAGTGCGTAATCCACAAAGGTTTAATATATAATGGAAGTAACATTGTAGAAAGTTAAGGGAATTTAATTGAATTTATTAATTTTACAAGAAAGGTCATTACTTCTATTTTTTTAAAGTAGGTTTTGGATCAAATCTCAATACTCAAGGCCCTTTTAAAATTTAATCACTTCTCGATATTCCTAGAACGAATTGATGACTGTTTTTTGGTATTTCCCAAAGGAGATCATATTCAAGGTTTTCCCCATGTTTTTAATCATGCATAAAATTTAAAGGAATATATCATCAAAAGGGCGACTTAATTTTGAAATAGCAAAACTTTTTATTTTTCTACATCGCTTGGTTTTGAACATATGAACACATGGAACCTACGAAGCATGTACCAATCAATAAAGACAAACAAAAACATATAATATTGTGAATCGGTGATGATTAACTTTTAGAAACCAAACTAATGCATTGATTAATAGATATATGGGGATGACGCCAATCCCATGATGAGCATTGAGGATCAAACTTTGGCTTTCCCAAATTTATGACTTTGATACAACAATGTAAACTATCAATTTAGAGAATGTAAACTATCAATTTAGAGAGAGATTGATTTTTTTGATTGTCCATGAGAAGACCAATTTTGACCTATGGAACCAAAGAAATATATCATATTAATTATTGTATGAACTCTTGCTTAAGAAGGGAGTTTACTACTTTGTAGTAAAAACTCTTTATGTAGAACTAATGTATCAACATATGTGGTCATCCTTCTTGGTGGAGATTTGAGTATGACACTAAAATCATCATGCTCGTCTAACAAGGCTTCATACTTCTCCCAAATTACCTTGTATATTAAGGATGTAAGAAGTAAGTTCATCCTCCACTAGGCTTTCATTTGCATATATTCATACTTCAGTGATGATGACATGATATTACATCAATACCTAACTTGTATGAGTGAGTTGAAAGAAATGTTAGGGTTCTCTAAGGGTCAAGGCTCATGGGGTAGTAGTTGGTAGTGTCATATTCCAAATTTGACATTTTAACATTTTGTCACGACATCCTTTTATTAATCTATCCTCAATGAACATATACTTCATGGTATCACTTGAGAGCTCCGATAGATCTTTTACTTTCCATCTTTTAAACCATTTCATAATGTCAAAGCACCAAACCTTCTGAGAGAATTTTGCTCTTATTGGTCTCCCTTACCTTGTATATTACGTTACAAGCACGTTCTTTTGCATGTCTAACACTTCCATGGGCCCAACACTTCTTTCTTCTTCTTTTTCCAAAAAAAAGTTGCTTTCCCATTAGTTAGGAGAGATTTTTATAAAAAGATTATACTAGGCCCAACACTTGTTTCTAATAGCATAACAATATAGGATGTTAGGATTTAACTCCCAATTGTCAACACATGAAGAACTTTGCTCGATTTTGACGTAATATACTCGAATGCAGTGAATCAGAGGAGCGGGCAACGGAGGCCGGCATCAGAGCAGCAGCGTCGGAGCAGGTAGCGAGCTGGCATCGGAGCAGTGGAGGCAGCGGCCGTTGGGGAAGAGTGCAGCAGGCATCGGAGCAGCGGAGGCAGCGGCCTCCGAGGAAGAGTGCAACAGCAAGATGACCTCTCCTCTCATTTAGAGTTAGCGGCCATTGTAGTAGCATGAGTTGGCTGAGTCGCGCAGAGTGCAGGAGCTGGAGTCGATTCGCATAGTGCTCTCCGAAGGGTGGGCGTCGCCATAGCCCCTGCCCCCCTCGCCGCCGTCTCTTAGCAGAGGCGCTTTAGGGTTAGGTTCGCGGGTTTGAGGAGTGTTTCATCTGCAAACAAAAAGGGCACCTAGCTAAGGAATGTCCTCGTAAGATTGGAAAGGGAAGCTCGGGCCCTCGAACCTTAGGGAAGGTCGAGCCACCCAAGGACAGTGAGGCTCCTCAGCACCAAGTTAAGAAGCATGGAAAACTTCGAAGCCTAGGTGCAGCCTCTCCCCCCCTCTTTCAAGATTGTCCCGTAGAAAGAAGTTCTCCTACCTTGTCACCAGCAAGTGTGGATGAACAACCCTTGAAACAGGTGAAGGTCTTCTCGGGGAGTGCGGAGGCGCACAACCTACAGGTGGGAATGTCCAGCGGATTCACATTGCTCCTAGGGCTAGGGGATGGCGACCCAGAAGCGTTGGCAACAACGATGTCCCCCTGCGAATCCTTGTCCCCCAAACTTGTGTTCTCCACCCCGATGGAGATGCAACCACATCAGGTACCGTCCACCCCGGAGGAGATGTTGTCAAAAGCCCCCCTCAAGATGGAACGTGAATGTGGTGGTGACCTCAGATTAGTGAAGTCGTGGATACGGACGGGCACAATCAAGAGTAAAATAGGCAGCCCATCACTTGGTTTGGCAATGTCTCTCTAGGCTAGAGGGGCGCAGGATATGCAACCGCTTAGGAGCCAAACTGTATCGCGGGACCTATTTGAAGCGGGCCGCAAACGACAGGTTGGGAATCCCTTAGAGGCCCTCCAATTTACTGTGGAGTCCCTACCCCCAGAAGTAGATGATAGGTTGACCCCTGACATGGGGGTCGGCCCCAACATGGGCGTCAACCTCACTGCCTCTTGATGAGGATCCTAACGTGGAATGTGCAGAGCCTTGGTGGAGGCCGACAACAACATGAGTGCAAAAGACTTCGGGAGGAGTTGAATCCCCTTAATATAGGGGGCAACATTGACATATTGCTTTTGCAGGAACACCACCTCTCTCAAGAGAGAACTTAGAGCCTAGTAAACCCCTTGTCAGGTGGATGGACCACGTGGTGGTCGGTTGCACAGGGTGATCTCCAACGAAGAGGAGGGGTCTGCATCACAATTAGCGATCAGGCCCGTTACGAAGTAACATCACATGGCACGTTGGTAGCGGGTAGAGCCTTATATGTGCTGTTGAAGTGGAATCGCCTTCAGATTGGGGTGCTAAATGTTTATGCCCCTAACTCTTCCCATGAGAGAGAAATCTTTTGGAGGATGTTAGCGACAACATTGCCTGATGTAGAGGCGTGGGTAATGGCCGGAGATTTTCAACATGACTAAGCATCTGGGAGATAGGAAAGGGGGGACCCAAAGATCGCTTCATGGTGCGGAGTTGGACTCATGGGCTTTCCTAATTGGGAAAATTGGGGTGAAGGATACATGGGGCTCTTCCCTTAGGAGATGCTCACATTCGCTACACTTCTCTCGTGCTGCAGTGAATGCTAGGGGTGGTAGTCTTGTGTGGCTAGACCGCATATACATCAGGTCGTCCCTTGAAGAGCTTGGGGGGTCCTTCGCTATCTTGGCAGGTCTTACCTTCTCGGATCACCAGCCGATGAGACTAGACCTTAACCCACCCCGCGGTAGCAAGGGGAGTCTCACTATGAAAATCCCCACAAAGATCATGAAGAGTGCAAAGGTGAAAGCAGGGTTGCAGAGCATATGGTGGGAGACCAGTGTAAGTGAATCGGCCAGTGAGGATTTGCAGAAGAAACTAGCCCTCTCCTCCTCCTTTTTACAACATGAAACCAAGGTGGCCCTCTAGCAAGCTAGAGCCATTGAAACAAAATTACGGAAGCCCGTTGCGGCCGCACAACGTTTGCTACAAGCAGACCCTAGCTGCAATTGGTCGAGAGCTAAGCAAGAGGAAGCAAAGTTGAAACTGCAGGAAAGGACGTTGGAGAAGAACCGCATGCTATTTCGCAGGGCCACAATATGGTGGGCTAGAACAGACGACAAGGTCAACCATCATTTCTTTCACTCCAGGGCACCCAAGGGTGGTGGTGGACATATTCAAGGGCTGCGCAAACCAGACGGCTCAATAACGGAGGACAAGGATGAGATTCTGCATATGGAAACCCAATACTATCGCGACCTGCTCGCACCTATGCATATGCAGCAAAACACGGAGCTGGCTGAGAGAGTGATGGCCTGCATTCACCCCAAGGTCACCCATGAGATGGAAGTTGTGCTCGATAGCCCCATTTCTCGATTAGAAATCTCGAAGGCACTTCGGGATTTGCGGAGAGGAGCATGCCCCGGCCCTAATGGTCTCTCACGAGATTTTTTTGAGATTCATTGGGAAATCGTTATCCCGACAGTGGAAGTCAGGATTCAAGAGATTTGGTCCTTAGGAGCGATGCCAACTGGACTGGCGGAGGGGATGATCTATCTCATCCCTAAAGCGGTAAGGCGAAGCCTCAAGCTGCGCCAATGGCGCCCAATCACGATATACAAGATACTCGTAAAGTCCTAGCTAGGCGAATAACAAGCTTCCTACCGGACATCATACATGAGAATCAAACAGGGTTTATCAGAGGTAGGTGTATCTTTGATAATGTGTTGCTTCTCTAGGAAGTTATGGCATTGGCAAATCGCACCGCATCGAGCTTGGCTATTCTGATGTTAGACTTTGAGAAGGCCTACGACAGGGTGTTATGGCCCTTTCTGGAAAGAGTGATGAGAGCTATGGGCCTTCCCCCACAATGGAGGAATTGCACTTCTGCAGTCTATCGGACTGCTACCAGTAGCGTGTTGGTATCTGGTGGAAGGGGCCCCGCCCCGCCTTCCAACTACATCACTCAGTGAGGCAAGGTTGTCCCCTAGCCCCATATCTCTATCTCTTTGTAACCGAGGCTTTCTCAGCCTTCTTACAAGCACCAAGCAGCGGACTAAGGGGATTGCCCATCCCCAATGTGACTGAGGATCTTCTGTTATCTGAATATGTCGACGATACGGTCCTTTTTTTGCAGGGCAATGATGCAAATCTGCATCGAGCTAAACATCTTGTTGAAGACTTTTGTCAGGCTGCCGGTGCCAAGATCAATTGGGATAAAACCCAAGGCCTCTGGTTCAACAAACGAGAGAAGCCAAGGTGGCATCCCCATGCTGATTTTGCATGGGTCCCTGGCGGGACGACATTCAAGTACCTCGGATTTACGATGGGGAGGGCAATCCCCAAGGGAGCGCAACTGTCACATGTGCAAGCCAAACTAAGCAAGAAGTTGAACCAATGGAGCATGTCTAAACTATCCTTTGTTGGTAGGGTTCTTCTTGTGAACCAAGTGATGCTCACCACCATGTGGCACTCAGTCTCGTGTTGGATTATGGACCCTTCAGGCTTGCGCGCGGTTAAGGTTGCCATCAGGGGGTTTATATGGTCAAGTAAGGACAACCCGATGGTTGCCGCCAGAGTGTCATGGCATTGGTTAACACAACCGCGGGCCAAAGGGAGGCTTGGCCTCATAGACCCCTTAATGCAGAGTCGAGCATTGCTAGCCAAAATGTTGGTTCGTTGCCTCCTGCCAGGTAAGGGGTGTTGGAAAGTTCTACTTCACAATAGGTTGCAGGCAGGGACTCCCAAGTATGGTAGGCCTTGGCCCGACTCCTTGAATTGGTATTGCACGAGCGGCGTCCCACCCAAGATGGCTCGTCTTCCGGAGGAGAGGGTCACGAAATCCATCTTGCGGGCATGGTGTCACGCACGACATCATTTGGTCAAGCACACGCCGGAGACACTAACCGAGTGGTCTAGACAACCATATTTTGGAACCCTCAGGTGCGAACACGTGACGACATGATGTTAGGCCAGGTTAAGGGCCTAGCGTGGGGAAAGCTGGCGCAAACAGGGCTTCACTCTTTAGATGATTGGAGACACATGGTGGCTTTAGGAGGAGCCCAGGAGGTCCCATTCTCTCCCCTCAAGGGAGCCATGAAAATGCGGAGATTGCTAGCTGAGGCAGTTGATAGGGTTCTGATGGGGGAGGTGAGAGAAGATGCTTGGTTCAGTCTCTTTGATGAGGCTGGAAGGGTTAAGGCGCTGAAGGGCGTGAGCAGATCGGGAAGAGATAGGATTTTTGGGGAGAGTCAGAGTAGGGGCTCTTGGCACCCTATCCGCGTGGTGGCGCAGGTTGGTAACATCTGGAAGACAGACCCGGATGTTGCTAAGATGGAACCCCATTGGAAGTTATGGGTATATGGTTGTCGTCCCCTCGTCGAACTAGAATGGGACCCAGGGGATTTCAGGTGGAAACATGATGGCAGATTTCACCATTTCTTCGAGTACAACACTAAATTGGGTCGGGCTTTTCAACTGCAGCTAGACGGCCCCTTACGCAATGGCTGGCGTACATTGGGCATCCCTGATGAGGTGCTCATTACCTTTTGGAAGGGTCTCTGGTGTCTCCACTTGCTGGAAAAGATAAAAATTTTTGGGTGGCAAATCAGGCATAATGTGGTTCCCGTTGGCAAATGGCTAGGTAAACGTGGCGGCCCGTTAGGCTACCCACTTTTCCATTCACCTATTGAGACTCTAAGGCATTGTCTGTGGGATTGCCCTCACGCTCAAAAGGTATGGGATAGAATGACTCGCCTCCTTGCGGCATGTGAAGTGGAAGGAACAATATCGTGGAGTGTTGTGGCATGGCTTGATCATTCTGGTGATAGGTGGACGGACGCCTTCAATGCAGATAGTTGGTGCTATGTATGCATGCGAGGAAAAATCTCCAAGATTCGATTTGAGAGAGGCTTGCAGTCTGCATCCCCTAGGTTCCCGGACATTTGGATGCTGATCGCAGGCTTCACCCTGTGGTACTTATGGAAAGCGCGTTGCCTAAAGGTCTACCAGGATTTGGTGCGACCCCCGGAGGAAGTGATCATGGACATATGTTTTGCGCTTATTAGCTGCCTACGAGGGCAATTGGACGAGGTTTGCAGCCATTCCTCTGACGTGGATACTGCCCGTTTGCGCTTTTGACAAAAATGGTGGAACATGCCTATGGTGACACAAGGAGGAAGTGGCCCGAGGTGGAACTACCAGCCCCCACGCTGGTTGTTTCCGGCTCACTTACCACCCTCCCTCTGTTGTTGACCCCAAGAGTTGTCTCGTACTAGCAATCACTACAAGGCACTGTTTTAGGTGTAGGTACTTACACTAAGTAGTCCATCTGAAAGGCGATGTAACTAGTCTCAATTTCTAGAACTCGATCAGAGGGGGATTCCCCGATCTATGCTTAAGCCTCCTTGTACAGTCTCTTTGTAATAATCTTACCTAACTAATGGGAAAGTAGCTTCATTTTGGAAAAATAAAATAAAAACTCCCAATTGTCTACATAAATTTTTTTTTAAATAAATTTCTCTATTTAATTCCATGCACTAAGTGAGATAGTGCCACCCAACACATCCACTCCATAAAAGCAACAATTGAACCACCGTAGCATTGAAGAACATCAATCTCACTTCTCGTCCTCAAGTATAGCTTTGATTGCATTGATTCTCAAACATATAATAACTATTCCAAATTATTTGAAGTTGATGCATACCATATATTCCTATTTGTCGATGGCACATTAACACCAAGATATTTGAAGCTTTGTATAACTCCTCTTGGTTCTCCCTTCTATGTAAAAGTGGCGTAGTGTCTTCGTTGTATTGCCTTTATTTCCATCATTTTTAGTATGTTCACATAAACAATTAGCCCATAGATCGAGTACTTCTACTTTTGCAACCTTATTTACTATTTCTTCTAGTTTATTGATGCATAAACCAAAGAGTGTGGGAGAGAGTGGACACCCTTGGTTTGACCCCCATGTTGCTCAAGAAGTAGTTCGAGAAACAAATATGCATTTTCAATTTGGCATCTTTCTTGGCCCTACAATCATATATATTAACATTGGCACACTAGTGTTACTTGTGAGACTACAAATTAGCATTTTATACTGAGGACAATATGACCAAACATCGAGCTTGGTTTCTCCCCTCAAATTTATGACTTTGATGCTACAATGTAAATCATCAAGCTAGAGAGAGAGAGAGAGAGAGAGAGAGAGAGAGAGGAAGAAGGGTATATTAACATTAAGATCTTGATAAGTTTAACTTGTACCATGACACAAATGGAAGTAATAGAGAATGCTTACTATTGGTATCCTCATGTTTTGTTTACTCTAACGTTGTGCATGTCCTTCTATATGCAACTCAACTTGCTAGCATGTTCTATATCACAGTTTGGAACAAAGAGTTGAACATAAGTAGTGATGACAAGTGAAGACCTGTTGGTCACCATTTTTTATTCGTACAACCTTCTATCTAGACATTGTGGTGAAAAATTAATGGAGACCATATGAAAATAGTAGTTCTAATGAACGTGATGGTTTTAATCCCATTCATGGCAATATGGAGAATGTTGAATGGCAACACTATGTGAGCTATCTTGATGGCATAACTAATCTAATATTAGTGTTGTTTCATTGTTGACTAGGTTAACATACGACTAGAGAATTCTAAAGAATCATTGTACGATGCAAAATAAGGATTAGATTCAAAGCTTGGAAAATTAGTTCGCGCAAAAAGATCGAATGGTGAAGGTAGATATGGTGAAGTTGAAGGAGTTGATCAAAAGTGCACATGTTGTCCCTGAAGTGTCGAGTTAGTTTAGATCGCCAAGCAAACAAGTACAAAATCCCCTAATGTCTTTTCAAGAGTTCTAAACGTATTTGAAGAGGTTTAGGAGTTCTAAACGTATCTGAGGATGTCGTGTTGCATATGGGGGATTGAAAGGAGTTGAATTTCCTCGATGCATTCAATAGAAGAATTTGGAAAAGTTGAAGTCGTCTTTTTTAGACCATGTGGAAAATCTTTTTCTCCCACTTCTACCACAAAGGGCAACATGACCCATGGGACCAAACAAATCATCACAAAGCAGTCTCCTTATGGACCGAAAAGAAACTCTAAAAAGACGAAATGAGACAACCTGAACTTCGTCATTTTCATCTTTTTCCATGAGAAGTGGCTGAGGGCTTATGAAATCACAGATTCACAACAAAGTTCTTGTCTTTACAATGAATTGTTGTTGAGAGGTAATGTGTGTGTGTGTGTGTGTGTGTCATTGGGCGATTGGTTCTTCGAGCACTTTGAGCATAACAAGTGTCAAGGTCTTCTTGTGGGCGGGATCCGACACCCGAGTCACAATCAATAATAATACATGGCCTACAAAAATAACACATTAAACAAAGAAGGAACCAAACCACACATGTTGAATGATAACAAATTCCTTCTTTTCCATAACACACACACAAAAGAAGAAGGAAAATTTCCTTTTTCTTTCCATAACACACACACAAAAAGAAGAAGGAAAATTTCCTTCTTTTTTTCCATACATACACAAGGTAAAGGAAAAACTTTCTTCACAAGGAGCCAAAAAAGAAGCAACCAACAAAATGTGACACACAGATTATTATTACAAAAAAGAGGGGGTGTTTAATTGATGATGTTGTGTATTAGGTACAAGCCAAAAAATCTGATTAAAATCAGAAAAGAAAAAAGAAGAAGAAGAAGAAGAAGAAGAAGGAAGGAAGGAAGGAAGAGAAACAATGGAATGATATCAATGAATATATCTTCTTGAGGCCAGGTGAGGTGTTCACATGGGGTGGGCGGATTGGCGGGCGGGCGGGCGGCATTAGTGGCCAGACACACGGCAAAAGCCCGATCTGCGGGATTTGAGGGATGGATTCGGGGAAAAGACTGATCCGGCAGCGGCGGCGGCGAAGAACCTACCACATTTTTAACCTAAACCTTTTTTTTTTTGTTTTTACCTACACAACCAAGCATATATGCCTAAGAGGTTTTTTGTATGGGGATGGGATGGCTTGATTGATGGATGGATTGGCAGATGGATTGATTGATGGATTGATAGAAAAATTGATGAATTGATGGATGGATGAACTGATTGACCGATCACAAACACTTTCGACGGATAGATTGATGGATGGATGGATGGATGAACTGATTGATCGATCACAAACACTTATGATATGACGGATGGATTGATTGATGGACTGATTGATGGATGGATGGATGGATGGATGGATTAATTGATTGATTATGGATGGATGGATTGATTGATGGACTGATTGATGGATGGATGGATGGATGGATGGATTAATTGATTGATTATGGATGGATGGATTGATGAACTGATTGATGGATGGATGGATGGATGGATTGATTGATGATGGGTGGATTGATGGACTCATTGATTGATGGATGGATGGATTAATTGATCAACGATGGATGGATGGATGGATTGATTGATTGATAAGACATGATTGATCGGAACGCAGAAAAAACACTTCAAATTTTCTCGCAGGCGACGAATCTCTTCACAAAGACACATATGCAAACACGCAAGTGAGTGGGAGTGGGCGGGCGGTGTGCCGCAGCCCCCTAGCAGATGGGCGTTTCTCCGCTGCCGCCATAGCCGCCGCCGCCGCAGCCGCAGCCCATCACCGATCTATGACTTTGTCTTCCTCCTGTTCGGGGTGGACACTCCCCTCCTGCGTGGTGGTGGTGGTGGTGGGGGCGTGGCCTTCGCAGGAGGAGGAGGAGGAATGGTGGGGGCGGAGGAGGAGGGGAATGGCGGCGGAGGAGGCGTCGAGGAGGGCGGTGACGGCCCAGGAGAGCATGCCGTTGCAACCCTCGTGGCGGCGGAAGAAGTGGAGCCAGAGGAGGCCCGCCGAGGCGACGGCCAAGAAGGCGAGCTGAGCCAGCCTGAGGCGGCCAAGCAACCGCCTGGGGGCGGGCCTCCCGACGGCCGCCGCCACCAGAAGCTGCCAGTACACCACCACGTCCAGCGCCGTCTGCGCCAGGATGGCCGGGATCTGCAGGCTCTGCGAGAACTGGAGCGACAGGAAGGCGGTGATCACCAGCAGGCAGGGGCGAAGCACTAACCCTAACAGCGAGGCGGAGGAGAAGCAGCCGCTCCTACTCCGCCGCCAGATGAGGAGCAGATTCTCCAGAAGGGCGTAGTACTTGGAGAGGTAGAAGGCGTAGGACCAGAAGAAGACGCGGCCCGAAGGGCGGGTGCCTAAAGGGAAGCAGAGCATCCAGTCGATAGGGGTACGGCGGGAGCGTCGCCATAGCCAGCGGGTCTCTTCGATCTCCACCTGGGCGGCGGTGAGGAGGCCCAGGAAGATGCAGGAGGAGACGGCGAGCATGGAGAGGTTGTAGGAGGCCATGACGGCGTTGTAAGGGGTGGAGATGGAGGAGGATCCATGGCCATGGCCATGGCCATGGCGATGACCATCATTAGGAGTGGCGGCTGTTGCTGCTGCTGCGATGGCCCTAAGGATGGACATGAGGAGGGCGTAGATGAGGAGGGCGGTGAGCATGGGAGGCCACCAGCCGCCCAGGACGTCGTAGTCCCAGCGGAAGCGCGCCACCGCCGAGTGATCCGCCGCCCAGTAGCGCAGCATCTGCGCGCCCCACGCCATGTCAGGCGGCGATGCCGAACCTCTCTGTCTCTCTCTGTCTCTCTGTCTCTCTGTGTGTATCTTTTCTCTGTCTCTCTGTGCGGCGATGGCGAAGCTCTGTGTTCTTCTCTGTCTCTGTGTGTTTCTCTTTCTCTGTGTCTGTGTCTGTGTGTTTCTCTCTCTTCTTTCTCTCTCTTCGCACTAACTCACTGTTTTTTACTTACACAGAAGAAGAAGAAGAAGAAGAAGAAGAAGACGAAGAAGAAAAATGAAGAAGGAAAATGAAAGAAGAAGAAGAAGAAAGACGAAGGAAATAAGAACATAAGAAGAAGAAAGAAGATGGAGAAGGAGAAGGAGAAGGAGAAGTAATAAAGAAGAAGAAGAAGTAGAAGAAGAAAATAAGAAGAACAAGAAGTATTTGTTATTTATAAAAAAACTAAAGAAGTATGTATATAGATTTTGGGCCCTCTCTCTCTCTCTCTCTAGTGGTAAGTTGTTAACACTACAAGCATTGCGTTCTAGGTTCGAAACCCAACTTCCTCACCTCTCTATTACATACTTCTCTCTCTCTCTCTCTCTCTCTCTCTCTCTCTTTGTGTCCCCCTCCCAATTGTCTCTTCAATCATCGGATCCGCACTTCCCATTGGGAACCTCGGTGTTACTCTTCGTTCTATACACTTCGTTGGCTCCATCAAGCTTCTCTTTGCTTCTTTGCTTCTTTTCTTTTCTTTTTCCTCGCGAAATCATGATGTCCAAGCCACTGCCACGCTCGTTCCGCCATCTAAATCCGGTAGCAAGATCGGGTGTTAGTCTTCGTTCTATACACCTCGTTGCTCCATCAAGCTTCTCTTTGCTCCTCTGCTTCTTTCTTTTCTTTTCTTTTCTTTTTCCCGGCGAAATCATGATGTCCAGCCGCCCGCCACGCTCGTTCCGCCATCCGAATCCGGTAGCGAGATCGGATGCCTCAATCCTAATCCCCCATGTAGCTTTTGTTATTATTGCTCAAGGAATTTTAAGCAGTGTTTAGATTGCACCTATCTCATCAGATGCACGCGAATAATCAAAGATGGGGGGGGGGGGGGGGCGCATACGATCGACCCTATAGAAACTTGCTCGGATATCCGTTAGAAAACCGCATTTAGCTCGAATACAATGGTAACTAGATATTTCTTAGGTTACTCGTGTGCTTTAGATTTATGCAACTTACTATTTACTGGCCCGCTTGACATGTAGTTGATTTCGTACATGTCGATGTAAATTGGCACCAAACAATGAAGTAGGTGTGTCAAGGAATTGATGCAAAAGGTGGTGGTGTTGCTACAGTTTGTAAGCTTGTGTATAAAAGGCAACTTTAAATGAGCAAACCAAGCGTAGCTCTTTCAGTTGTTGTTTGTTGCATCTATGCTTGCTCACTTTGTAGCACACGAATATAAATCTCTATTATATATCATTTCTCTAGTGTAATTGCACGCAAACCCTCTCTAATGCAATGTTCTCTATTACATCAATTGTTATCCATCTAATTTTTGCTCTTATATTGCGCATGCCCTTCCTACACATAGTTAAACATGGTATCCTAACTATTGGGTTCATGTATACATATATGACACCAAAGGAAACATGGAAGGAAGGTAGAGTCAACACATGAAGCCTTGGTTGCAAAGAATATGATGGTCACAATCCCTCCCAATACAACATGCATGCGAGCATGAAGTGTGAAGCATCTATCAAACATCTCATATCCCAAGCTTAAGGTTTATGGATGCACAAGCTTCATGAAGAGTTAGGAGAAAACCTGAAGATGTTAATGGGGTATAAAGGAAATATCTATAAACCCTTAAACCTTATGAAATGTGAAAGGGACTAAAAGGGGAGTTAAGCCCATGAGCTCTAAAGTATAGAGATGAATTGTAGCACTCTATTGATGATGATTTCATCTAGAAGTCCACGATGTCCAAATACTTTGCACACATAATCAACATTGTTGGCATAGGGTTTACTATTGATAGTCCTCATGCATAGTAGAAAGTGGATCATGGTAGTAAACCAATCCATTATAGTGAGAATGGCATTAAAACCTTTAGAAGGTGGGAGATTGGTAATGAAATTCAACGAGATAGAATTAGAAAGGTTTGTAGCAACTATACATTTGATGTTGAGGACTCTTTGAACAATGTCATGATGTGCCAGGTGTGGCGAAAGAAAATGTCATAATGTCACGTTTTAACGATAGGTTAAGATTTTGGTTGGAGTGGTCAATGAAAGAAACACAGAGGAGAATAATAATAAATGGTAAAAGCTAAAACCTTGAACAATAAGGTCAAGGTTTGGAAACCCGTCAAGGGTGATAGAGGGGAAAAGGTAAGCTACAATGTGCAAGTTGACCTTAATGAAATATGTTGTATGTATGAACACATCAAGGAATAGTTGCTGACATCATTTGCCCATGTGAGGATTGTCAAGCCATGTGAGTGTGGCACCTTTATACAAGAAAAAAAGTGAACTCTAGTTTCAGAAAAGGGGAAGAAATGGAAATGCCGCCTTGCGGTGGGTTTCTTTTTTCCTTCTTTCCTATTGCGGGTGAGAGGTGTTTCTTTTCTTTTCTTCTTCCTTGAGGTATGTGAGGGGATTTTTCTTGTTCTTCTTCCCTCTTGTGTGTGAGAGGGTTTTTCTTCTTCTTACTAGTTGCATGTGAGAGGTTTTCCTCTCTTTCTTCTTTTTCTTTGTTTTGTGGGAGAGTGTGAGGTTGAGACATAGAAATTTACGTAGATAAGCTAGATTATTGGGAGTACCTAGTTATTGAACACCAGAGTACACTCAAACTTCCCAAAATGGGAGGTCCCTTTTTCAAGAAGATGTGCTTTATTAAATACCCCTTTGAGGAATGAGGAATAGGAATTGCTTCATGATTGAAACGATTCCTCTTATTTTATCTTTATATTATGTAAAGCATAGTACGTAAAATTCGTGTTCATCTACCATAACATTCGTTTTCATACGTTGGAAAAGGAATGCGAATGTTATTCAAACATTCATGTTTTTTAAAAAGAAAGTCTTTTTTTAGTTTTTTCCCCTCTTTTTTATCCCTTTTCCTCTACAAATCAACGCGACGACGCTGAGCTCCTCTCCTCTCCCATCCAACCTTGAACGATCTGTTGCTTGAGCCTTGCATAGTGCACACTAGTGACTGCACATCTTCTCCCAACATTAATTTCTACATAAAAACGAGATACCAAGTTGCCCTCCTCTCCCATTCAAGTATGTTTCGGGTTAATAATAGGGTTTAGGGTTTAAAAGTTTAAACTTTAGGACCTAGATCATAGTATCTAGTACATAAATTTTTGTAATTTCTTTGTAATTTTTGTAATTTCTTTTTAATCTTTGTAATTTCTTTGTAATTTTTGTAATTTCTCTATAATTTCTATAATCTTTTTGTAATTGCTCTATAATTTCTGTAATTTTTCTATAAAGTTTGTAATTTCTATAATCTTTTCTATAGTTTCCGTAATTTCTATAATTTTGAAGTAATTCATGTAATTTCTATATGCACATATTGTTACTAGAATTTACGGAAAAAGGCATATTGTTATTAAGAAGGAAATGTGTTCTTTGCAATTTTCTTAACTTTTTTACTTTGAAAAAAATATTTACCTTATAGTAAATAGTTAATCCAAAAGTGTGGTATTTACCATTCTTCGAGGGTGTTTACCATACTCTAATGATTGAAACATTCTCGAATGCGAATGCACATATGGTCTCATACTATGATGTGAACGGTTCTTTATTTAATACTGTCGTAACACTCTCCCGCCACTTAAGAGAGTTTCAACCACGAAACTAAGGTAACATTTGGCTAAAATAGATCGGGTTGATTTATTGGTGCCATTAGCCATTCAAACCTTGCTTGAAGCAATGCTTCTTCCGTCATCCATGAAGCTTCCACTATTGATCGTCCCTACCACTTGACCAAAAAACGACTTTTCCTTGTCGAACTTGCTTCTTCAAAATCGCCTCTAGCTCATAAGCCATGTTATTGTGCTCATTTTGGCCCCATGTTGCTTGCAATTTTTGATGTCATTAGCAATTGAAGTTTGTAAGACATGTTATTGATCTTCTTTGCGACGACGTATGAACCATAGAACTTGTGATTGAATTTTGGTATTAATCTATCAGGCAACATCCAGCTTGATGCACTTACAAGTACGAGATCTCCTGGAAAAGATTCCACGTGTTCTCGTTTTTTGTTGATGCGGGTGACCATCTGTGTCTTTATTTTGTTGAGGATGACCTTTGTTGCTTCCATTGTTTGCTTCCATGTTTCCAAGAACTTGTCGATATCCATCTCTCTTGCATGCCTCATCTCTTTGTGTTGAATTAGACTCTTTGGCGTAAGTACTTCTTTCCCCATCTCTATTTCGAAGGGACAGAAACCAATGTTTGAATGAACTTCTCAACATGATCCACCTAATCTGTTTGATCGGCCTGGATGTTGTCGCAGAAATCCACGGGTACGTGTAGGATCCAGGGAAAGACCATCGGGGTCTTGGATCAAGGAGTCGGTAAGAGGGAATGAGAAAGGGAGAAGGAAGGATGTCCAGGTCAGATTCTAGACAACTTTGTCAGATTGTCTCCCAGACACGTTTCCGATTCGGATCAATTCCGGGATGCCGGACGGCGAGCACACGGGCTCAATGACGAATATTGTACTGATTTCGGGTAGCAATCGATGGGCTCACCGGTTCACACACCCGGATGTGTACACACAATCATAAATAGAACAGAGAGGACTTGGGGATGCCGGACACAAAGAGAGACTTAGTGAATACTAACGATTAACAGAGGAAAACAGGGAAAGAATATGTTGAGAATCAAACTCAACATCTAGTGAGTGGGAACACACTCTAGGATACTCCAGTGTGTGAACACCCCACCTCTTTGTATAGTAACTAGTGTGTCATAGAAGTTTATGTTCTATGACACATGTTCTTTAGGTAGTTAAGACACGACCTCTTTCCAAAGGTGAGGTACTAGTAAGAGAACTGTTGAGCGGACAAGCTCAAACGGAACCGGATCGACTGAATAAGCTAGACCTAGATAGGTATCCGGAACGGAGAACCGGATGGGTATCCGGAACCAGGAGCCGGATCGGATTGTAACCGGTAAGCCGTTAGGGGCCTACGAATCTAGCCTAGTACGTAGACATATTTTTAGGAGTCAATGTCAGTCGCTTGTATGAGCATTGAAGTACATGTTAGTACTTCTGTTAGTCCGTGTTAAGGACTTGTATAAAAGTGCTCACTGAGCATATTGTATGTATAGAGTGTTATTATTTGGAATTGAGTTCCTTGCTCTGCTCTCTGTCTCTGTGATTCAAGCTTCCATTAAACCTTGTCTCTGTTTTTTGTTGCTATCTAGATAAACCGGTTTGTCAAAGCTTCCACATATTAACTTTGACATGGTATCAAAGCGTGAGGGTTGAGAACCTCTGCAACCGACAAGCGTTTATTTCTGAAGACAAACCCTAACACTCAGTAGAGAATAGAAATCGAAGGTTAAAATGGACAGAGGAATGGCTAGCTCGCTTCCAACGGAGAAGCTCGATAGATCCAACTCCGCACCATGGTCGTACAAGATGCATCAATACCTACTCCGGCACGGTTACTGGAGTTATGTCGACGGAGCTAATGATACGGAACCTGATGCGGCAAACAGAGTTATGTACTGCTTTGCATCCAGTGTTGGAGATTAGTTGCTGAGCCATATCCGGGATGCCAAGATGCCGAAGGAAGCTTGGGGAAACCTGAAGAAGGTCTTCGCCGCAAGCACTACGGAGACAGGACTTGAGCAATGTTCGAGAGAAGGACATGTCGGTGGTCGACTATACAGCCCGGATCAAAGATAGTTGCGACTCACTTGCTTCTATCAGTGTAATCGTCGAGGAAGATGAGATGGTGCAGGTTTGTGTCGGGGGCCTAGCGTCAAAGTTCGGAGATTTCCGGACGACAGTCTGTACAAGGGAGAATACGCCCTCATTTTTCGACTTACAGACGATCCTCCTAGTGGAGGAGAACCACGCTGGTGCGTCAATGAGTACGCACACCGACAATAGGATGTTATATACGGAGGCGGATCGGCCCTATGGTCGTGGTGGATCGGCACACGGTGGAAGCGACCGACAAGAGAAGAATTGGAGGCACGAGGATGGTGCCGACAACAGTTCTACACCCTCCACAAGTAGGGGGAGTCAAGGCAGCACCAGAAACCGACAAGAGAAGACCGCAACAGAATGTTGGTACTGTGGCCGGAAGGGCCATAGAGAGAGCGAGTGCTGGAAGAAGCGCACCGATTCAGACAAAACCAGATCCGGCAAGGTCGGATAAGGGAACTGACAAAGCTTGCACTATGCTGAAGGATCGGAAGGATCCGGAACCGGTAAGATCGGAGAAGGGCCAACCTTTGTGATGAAGAAGACCACTTCTGGTTCAGAGGAAGTGTGGTACGTTGACTCTGGAGCATCAAACCACATGACGAGGCATGAAGAGTGGTTCTCGTTTTTTGGAAAAGCCGGAGCAACCGGGGGTTGTAGAAACCGGAGACGACACTCCTCACCCGATTGTGCATGTCGGAGAAGTTCCCCTGAGTCATGTCGGACAACAAGGAAGCTAACACGTTCGTGTTCATAAGTGGAAGGATCGCGCATTCCACTTGTAGATTCCTTTTGTAAATATCCAAATATACCCTCTCTACAGAAATTGGATGCAGTAGTATCACATGTTCCACAACCTGATTAGAATTTGCAAAATTAATAAAACATGATAGGTCTCTGAGTGGAGAATGCCATGTGAAATGTATTTAAGTTTGGAATTGTTGACATGATAATGCAATTATAGTAAAGTTCAACAATGGCTCAATATCACACTTTTGTGTGACATGGCAAACACTCAGATGAAGACTTATATTTGTTTAGTAAGTTAGCCAAAAAATATGAGGTGTAATTGTATCCATGTTAATAAAATGAGTTATAATTTTTAGTTTGACCCATACTCGTATGTATATAATTGTTTGCAATGCGATTATAGTGAACCTTAGGATAATGTGATTGAAATAACAAACTTATTAAGGCTTTCAATACTTGTGTTTAAAGTTGATGCAATCTAATCCTTAGGTGATTCTTATGGGATCGAACTCTGAAGGATAACGCTAGTTAAACTACAAGCGTATGAAACATGTGGATTTTGATAAGAGGTGTACTCCAAGGTTGTGCAACTAATGGGACAGTGTGACATCGACCATTATCAACACACTACCCAATGTAAGCAGCAATGGAAGACAAACAAACATAATAGTTTGATAATTATGAACACACTACACATTCTAAGCAGTAATAGAAGACAAAGAACCATAACATATGGACAATTATATATTAGACACAGTTTGAAAGTCTTGACAACTGATCTCAATTAACACATGGACAATCTTGATGACCATTCGAAGGGGATAACATGTTTAGGTATGGTTTGACGTGGAAAATTGTCACAATCAATGAGTCATGTATATTGATTCTAGAAATCAGCCTTAAGATTAACTAATTCATGTTTCTCCATATTAGAGACAACAATAGATGCCCGAAATTAGGCTTAAGGTTAAGTAAATCATGTTTCTCCACATTAGAGTCAACAACATATGCGCAAAATCAAGCTTAAGGTTAAGTAAAGTTCCCTTACACAATAATTGAATGACATTCATTGAGTGTTAATTTTCCAAAGCTATAAGTCAACAAACCAAGTATATAGGAATATAATTGAAACATCATCAACGTCATTATCCTCTTCGTCCCTTAGAGAAGTCTCATAAGCTATTTGTTCATTGTCTTCCCCTGTTAGCCGAGCAACCATAAGATCTTCTATAAGCTCGACATCAAGCTCAATTAGTTCCCCCGGTTCCCCAACTAACGGAGGAATATGCTCTCGGGAAGACGGTTGAAACCTTTCTGTATCAGTGATGTGCTTAGCACCGACCTCCTTGTCCTAGTCGGGGCATTCCCACAAGGCCTTAATCCTCATATTTATAAATATAACCTAGTCCTCATCCTTCTCCAATGCTACAGTATTTCTGAAGAGCTTCAATGTGCATGTAGACTTTGTCCTTGTAAAGAAAGGGGCAAGAAGACTTAATTATGGAACCATAAGAATCAGTTTTGATTATTTCAACAACGTAAACCCAGTTCGAAGAATACCGGTGCTAGAAAATAGGTCTAATATCCAATCTCCTTCTATCAAGAACATTTTGATCAAGCGCATCATAAGTCGTTGAGGTTTTTGATATGGGTTTGACAAGTCCCCGTTCTGTTGTGGTGACATGTCGCAATTTCCGTGTGACTACTGGATATACTAGCAGGTTTGAACCTTCAAATTCATTAGAATTCTCCTTGATTCTTTGTTTCTTTATTTCGTCGAAGTAGCCAACCATAATGTACTCAATTGCATTTACAAACTGAAAGGTTGGTCCTCTATTAACATTGGTTTTTATCCTATAACAAATATTGGGTGAGTTAAGAATAGATTCAATAAATTAGGAACAAAAGTATGGTGAATGAGACTTATAAATAATCCTTACCAAGCAAGGTTCTCGATGTCATGGCAACGAGCTCTCAACACTTGACCTAATAAGTACTCTTGGTCCATACTATGAAACACAACTATCCTCCACAAGGATGCAGTCGTCAGCTCAACAAAATCCTTAAGCGTTTTTTTAATTGTTTGAACTTGAAAGGTTCATCGTCGTATGATGATCCAACCATTCGAAATCCATAAGGAATATCTGCAATCAATAGTGTATAGTCTTTGTTTGGCACTTTTTGGATCATCTCTATGACATCACCACATATCACATTATAGTAGAGATCGTTTGTATTGTCTTTCTTGTGGATAATTTTTTTGATGGAGCCATCCTCTTTAATTTCATATGCCTTGACTAAATGACGATCTTGTTCTTTTCTACCTCTCTCGAGATGTGCAAGAAAGGAATTTGGAAAGTCGTGTATATCCTTGACTTCTCCTAGTTTTTTGCCACGACACGGTTTCTAATAGAGACAATAAGGCATCGAGTATTAATACACAAGATCTACATATTAAGAAAACATTATTATAAAGACGAATACTAACCCAATCCTTGAATGCAATAAAATACTTAGATAAGGCCTTATATGAAGACGTCAAAGGGTAATTCTCAGTCACTTGTTCCCAAGCTATACATCCACGTTGTTTCATCATAATTTCTTGGATCTTCATATATACCTTATGATTGTGAAATCACCAATAGAGATTAGAACTTTATATAAAACCATATCTGTTTCATTTAACTATTTGAGAAGAGTTGTTGAACTTAGTGACCATCTCTTCGAGGCTCATTTCTTTGGCCACAACCCTTGACAACACAGACACCGAAAGCTGCTCATCGTTAATGCCTTGCATTGCTCTCCTCAGAGATAGCTTCATGTCATCATCCGCTTCTTCAATTGTAATTTGTCAGGTCGATTTTCTTCGTCGTTTGTGATTTCAGTTCGAGTTGGGGGTCTACTTTACATTTCTTTTGATGTTGACCCTTGACCTCCTTATTCTCCCACATTGAAAAAAATTGATCTTGAAGGTCTTCGACGTCCCTATCTCTAAAGGCTAGTTGAAACCATGACTCGTACTTGCGAAGACCATCTGACTTAACATTATCGTCAACAACAATACTGACCTCATGAACACATTGACGTCGTAGTCCGGGGTGTAGCTTTACACCGAACTTTTGTTTGACGTCCAAGTACTCATGGTGGAAGAACCTTTTCCGCTCGATGGATGACATTTTCTGCCAGTAGTCATTATCATTGTTGTGGTCCCATGCCAAGAGTTTTGTCTCTTCAGTTGTGAGGCCCACGCATATTTTGCACTCGGCTTACTTGACGAAGAAAGTGGTTGGCTTATCTCTTACAAGTTCCCGTCGTGCTTCAGCCGAATGTGATCCACCAATTACAAAGTAATTGCATTGATCGTGCTTTCTCACATCAAAACACTCAATTGTGGAACAATAGTCAAGATCCACCATTACGATAAAGGGCACAACTGTCGCATGTGGATTTATTTTCATTTTCTTCTTCAGATTTTGAACATGCATTCGATGTGGCTCTCTAATCTCAAGTGTTCTTCGTCCTGTATTAACATCTACTGGTGGCCTATGAATGTTTGTTATAGGCAAATTGAAGAATTCACCATTTCTCACTAGTTTCTTTTGCATTAACTATCTTCGAATCTTATTTTGCTTCACAGACAAAAGACCGGATGCTAGTTCAGCACCTGGCATCACCTGAGTTTCCTCATCATCACGTGAGCTTGACGATTCGGAGTCTGACATCTTTGTCATCTTTTTCTTTGCTAGTCTCAATTGCACCTTTGAGACCTCTTTTGGGGCCTTCACTAGGGACGAGGCATCCCTTAGAGTTATGTGGCCTTGTATATATGGTCTTAATGTTATTATCAGATTTTGTGAAGTCTCGATGGCGAGTTTAAAAGATTCGGGACCACAAGAATCCTTAACAAGCCGATCTTCAGAGAGGAACATTTTACGGACTCCCATCGAGCAGTCCAACATTACAATAAGATTGAGGGATTCATGGTCTTCGTCGTCATGGCGTAAGATACGCCCATACATAAAGGGTCTCTCTTTATCAAGTTGACCGACCCCCTTCTTTTTGGCGGTATACAACACAACCTTCTTTTTCGAGTCGACATACTGCATGCACCACTCGTTGTCCGTCAAATCACGGTCAGGAAGGTCCTCCCCACCAGTTGTTGCAACCATCTTCTTTTGACTAACTTCATCAAACGGTTGTTCCTTATTATCCTCGTGGAAAAGAAATCTCTTTCCCTTTTTCATGTTATGTACAACTGGTTGTTTCGGGTTCTCCACCGGTGACCCTTGATATTTTAGCTTAATTTTCTTAATAGGACGGTTCGAGAGGTTCTCAAAGACCTATTTAAGAGAGGAAGTGGGAAAATATATGTCAATTTAAGATAACTAGACAATTACTAATACTAGCTAGCGTTTTGTTTCATTCGCTTCATTGAAAGGTTTTGCTTGAGGTGGAATTAATGGACCTCAATTGTATATTTAAATGTCTCTTCGACTATTCTCCGATAAAATTAGGTTTTTTGAGAATTTTTCTAGGTCTAGCGAACGTAGCTTATCTTAAATTTACAAAGATATGGTTATTTTTTATGTAATAAGTCTTAATTATTGGGTATTTACATGTATTTTGTGGGACTTCATGTCATATTCCCTAATTGTTTAATGGTCCTAATTGTTTCAAAATTCAGCTAATTCTATTAAAATGTCTCTAGTTGCCATATAAAATCGTTTTTGGATGTTGTTGGAAATTTTCAACGAGTTGGTGTTCAAAAGGTCTATTGTAAAGGCCAACTCGATACGCCGTATCGAGTTTGTGTTTACAATAGACCTTTTCAACACCAACGAGTTGGCTATTAAAACCTATACTTTAAATGCAAACTCGATGCGCCGTATTGAGTTTGTATCTATTCTTGTATTGAGGTTTAGTTCACACAAGGACTTTAAACGTCAACTCGATACGTCGTATCGAGTTTGTAGCTTTTAAACACAAACTTGATATGGCGTTGTCGTGATGTACTTTGTACACTATGTAAAATATGTGTGGAGTACCCGATTGACTAAGTATAAAGAAATAGGAAAAATACTACAATAATTATGTTACATGCATAGGGCAGGATTTGAACCCTGTACCTCCATGTTAACTATTTTAAGCCTTACCACTGTACTAGCATATTATGAGTTTTAAAGTTATACTAAATTTTATCCCATGTAAATATTCTAGATATGCATGACAGAAAAAGTTATTCATGCATACACACTCGAGTTAAAAGAAAAGATGTGATAGAAACCTAATCATGCAAATGTAATGTGCATGAAAACTAAAGTTAAAAAAAGCATGATGCTTGCATGTGATAAACTTAGACTCTTCCATCGCTATATAAGGAAGAGAGAAAGATGTATAGGGGTTGTTGATTTTTATAAGGATTGGTTAATATAAAATATTCGTGGGATTCACGATTTTGGCCATCTATTTCTCTCTTACAATCTAAGTATCAATTAATACATTATACTCGTGGGATTCACGAGTTTTCTATCTCTCTTTCTTAAATTCTATTCATAACTATACTTGTCTCAAATTCTTCCTCCACGACCAAAACCCCAACGGTTCCCACCCGATTCACGCAACGATCCGGTGCCAAAAGGCACGACACAAGTGGTGAACTTGATGTGAAAATGGGTGGCAAGGAGATGGAAAATCAACAAGAGGCTAACAACATGATGGCGATGTTTGAGTGGATGCTACAAGAACAACGCGCGATGTCGTAGCGGCAGTAGAGCGGCTCGTGCAACGGAACGAACAATTCAATGGGAAGGATGTGTCGCGATATTTACGGGATTACAAGGCGGAAATGCTATGGTGTGGAATATCAGAAGGATTGCAGGTTACATCCTTCAATCGGGTGGCTACGGACAGGCTTCAAGGGAGTATCCACGGGATACGACAACAAAATACGACGTGGGAAGCATTTGAAGAAGCGCTAAAGACCACATTCACCATCGAGGACTCCTCCAAGGCAACGCGGAGGGGATTGGAAGATTGGGTGGAAACGCCAAACAAGGGGCTGAAGGTCCTCGATGTGTTTTTGGCATTCGAAAGTTGGTTCAGGAGGTTGTCCACGAGAGATCAAGCTATCCTCGCACCAGACAAAGAGATCATGTTCTTATGAGCCGTGGATGTCCGGGACTGGAAAGATCTTGGAATGCTTCTAAAGGACACCACTATTGAGATTGGCCTCACCAATACATGGGAAAATGTGCGGGATATCATTGCGCGATACACAAAGAGGGGGCAATGGCTTGGTAGAGAAGAAAAGAGGGTTTCGGAACCAATTCCGAAACCAAGATCCGGATTGGAAGATCATCAATCGTGGGCTCGGGAGACTAAGACCGAGAAGGGTATCAATGCAACCATGGTGGAGCAGTTGCTGAAGGAGATGGAGAATCTGAAAATCGCGATGGTGAAGAAGTCGGATGACCGTCCCACAAGTTCCAAGTATATGGACCGTCGATGCATATGGTGCGATAGCACCGAACATGATTGGAGGAATTGCAACGAGCACAAGGAGGTGCTACGACGGGACCTTATCTACTACGAGGGAAATCAAATTCATTTGATGGACTCTCGAAAGCCACTCCGACTGAACTTCTGGAAAGGCGGCATGAAGAAGGTCCTAGAGGAGGAAATAGTGGCGAAAAGCAATTATGCAACAACCGTGGGGATATGTGTGGGTGAGTCATCTGGAGCAAAGGTTTCCTTTTGGCCGGAAGTGCTAGAAAACCCCGAGAAAACTTACTCTAATGAGATCCAAAGCACTGCGGAAGGCATCCGAGAAGCTACGGGATGGGAGTGCCCTGTCGATAAGAATAGCGTGTACGCCCTATGCCAATTACATGAGGTGTATATAGATGAGAAACGACGGCGCATGGACCATCAAAGATGCCGAAGAGCTGGAACTCCGAATGGAAGGGGAAAGGAAAAACAATTCCGACATTCAAACTGTTGAGATACAAGCTCAACATTGGCCGGATCGGTTGTGCAAGCCGAGAACCGGATCGGTTGGGACCGATCGGTTAGGCCGGACCGGTGTGTAAAACGGATGCGTAAACCAGTACGCAAACCGGTGCGTAACGAGAGGCCGTATCGGTGTGTAAACCGAAAGGCCGTTAGAGAGATATTCCTCGTAAGGAATAATTTTGGGAGTGAGTGTCGCGGCTCATTTATGAGCAGTCAAGTACTGTCAGTACTTGTGTCAACCCGATTATCAGGGCTTGTATAAAAAGTGCTCACTGAGCACGGTGTATGTATAGACTAAGTAGTATTTTTGAATTAAGTTTCTATGTACTTTCTCTCTGTCTCTCCCGTGTATTGTTAAGCTCTCCATTAAACCTGGTCTCTGTTTTTCTGTTTTCCATTGCTTCCGCACGTTATTTGTTTCTACATGGTATCAAAGCATGAGGGTTGAGAACCTCTGCAACCGACATTTGCTTTTGCAAGAAGAAAACCTAACCTTTGTAAAGAACAAAAAAAAAACAAATGGATAGAGGAATGGCTAGCTCGCTCCCGGTGGAGAAGCTCGACAGATCCAACTACGCATCTTGGTCATACAAGATGCACCAGTACCTGCTTGGGCATGGTTACTAGAGCTATGTCAACGGAGCTAACGCCACAACACCTGATGCGGCACACAAGGACTTCCTGGTGTGGCAACAATCGGCAAGCAGAGTGATGTACTGCTTTGCGTCTAGTGTCGGAGACCAACTGCTGAGCCATGTCCGAGATGCCAAGACGCCGAAAAAGGATTAGGGAAACCTGAAGAAGGTGTTCGCCGCAACCACTATAGCCCAGAAGCTGTAACTCTGACAGGAGTTTGAGCAATGTCCGACAGAAGGACATGTCGGTGGCTGATTACACAACCCGAATCAAAGAGATCTTTGACTCGCTTGCCTCTATCAACGTCATTGTAGAGGAAGACGAGATGGTACAGGTCTATCTTGGGGGCCTGGCATCTAAGTTCCGAGATTTCCGGACAACAATATGTACGAGGGAGAATACGCCGTCATTTTTCGACTTAGAGTCAATGCTCCTTGTAGAGGAGAACCATGCCGGTGCATCAACAAGTGCACCCACTGACAACCGGATGCTGTACACGGAGGCGGATCGGCCCCGCGGGCGTGATGGACGAGGTGGGTCGGCATGCAATGGAGGCTGCTGGCTGTTGGGAGACAGGTCCCTCCGGATGGGAAGGGAGAAGAACAGTGCCTATGAACAAACCGTATGAGGTGAACCCGGCTACGGAGAGCCGGATGATGCAGACCCGGTGAAGACCGGATGAGGAGTACCCGGCTACGGAGAGCCGGATGATGCAGACCCGGTGAAGACCGGATGAGGAGTACCCGGCTACGGAGGGCCGGATGGTGCAGACCCGGTATGAACCGGATGAGGAGTACCCGGCTACGGAGAACCGGATGAAGGGACATATTCGTAAATATTTTTTCTGATAGTCTATCGAGGCTATATTTGTAAATAGCCGAAAAGTCATATTAGTATAAATATGACTTAGGGCAAACTAGTAAAAGAAGGTTGTTGTCATTTTCTAGTTGGTGCAAGAAGAAGAGAGAGTACGTAACGTTGTACAGAGAGAGAGAGAGAGAAAGAGGTCGTTGCCTCTGTTGTAACCGCCGTTTGTGGCGAAGATCGTGAGTCCAAGGTCGTTGCCTCCGTGAACTCACGGTTTTGTACATTCTTACATAGTGACAGTTTGCAGCCTGTGGGCTGCCGTGATTTTTCCCCTAGTTTGGGGTTTTCCACGTAAACCTCATGTGTATCTTCCTCTTCTTTGTGTCATGTTCTATTTCCCATTTTTCTGTGTATCATTCTAAGCTCGGTTGTGGCCGAGCGTTGCGCATAAGGAACGACCAGTTCCCGACAAGTGGTATCAGAGCAAGACGACACAGAAAATGGACGAATCGTTTGGCGGCATGTTTAAGCTCACCGGCTCCAACTATTTAGTGTGGAAGTCGAAGATGAGGGACATGCTCGTGGTTAAAGACCTCTGGCTGCCGGTTCAGTTCGGGGACAAGAGACCGGACAAAATCGACGCCGCGATATGGGAGGTGATGCACATGAAGACAACGGCGTACATACGGTGCTTCATCGACATGAGCCTGTACAACAACTTCAATGAAGAGAGCAAGGCTCATGAGCTCTGGGAGAAGATCGACATAATGTTTCAAAACAACAATGCTGTTAATCAGGTTTCGGTATTCTGGAAGCTTGTAAGACTCCGGTACCAAGATGGCTCCAGCATGGCGGAGCATATGAATGCCTTCCAGGGGCTGATACACCAGGCAACGTCATTGGAAGTACCTCTTGCCGATGAGGTACTAGCGCTACTCCTGCTCGGTTCCCTCCCGGATAGCTGGGAGACGTTGGTTGTCACTTTGGGCAACGCCGGGCCAGAAGGAAAGCGGTTATCCCTAGCAAGAGTAAAGTCGAGCTTGCTAGATGAGGAGGCGCGTCGGAAAGACAAAGATACGAGCTCCGACTCCAAAGCGCTTCTTACCGAATCGGAACGCGGAAGACATAGAAACCGTAGTCCCCAGAACCGGGAGAAGTCGGGGACACGGTCAAAGTCAAGGGGAAGGCCTACTTGCTTCTATTGCGGCAAGCCGGGACACTTCCAAAAGAACTGTCGGCATTTCCGTAAAGACAAGGAAACCGACGGTACCGATTCGAACCAAACCCCGGACTGGAACGGTAAAGACCGGAGGGGGCCGGACCGGAAGGGAACGACGGCAATCGCGGCAAGTGAAGAAGAGTTGATGGTCATCACCGAGGAGAGTGAGATAAACCTTGCTGGCGACGAGATGACCTGGGTGGTAGACTCCGGAGCGTTGTTCCACCTTACCCCGGACCGGAAATGCTTCTCATCCTATTCAGCCGGTGATCACGACTGTGTCCGGATGGGGAATGAAGGAACATGCCGAATTGTCGGCATAGGAGACGTGTGGCTGACAACACCAACCGGATGCAAGTTGCTGCTGAAGGATGTCCGACACGTTCCGGAAGTTCGTCTGAACCTGATATCACCCAGTCGGCTAGATGATGAGGGCTACACGGGTAGCATCCGGAATGGTGTCATGAAGTTCAGCAAAGGGAGCTTGATTGTGGCCCGGGCCCGGAAGGTCAACACACTATACCTGATGAATGCCCGGTTATACCCGGAAGAACTGAACGTGGCATCCAACACTGCCGGTGAGCTGTGGCACAAGAGGCTGTGTCATATGAGCGAGAAGGGGATGAAGAGGCTTGCAGACGACAACCTAATTCCAGTGAAGAACGTGCACTTAGAGAAGTGCACTGATTGTCTGACCGGTAAGCAGAACCGGACCTCCTTCCGACCAAGGCCACCGATGAGACGTAATGCACCACTGGAGTTGGTGCATACGGATGTGTGTCAAGTAGACACGAAGTCACATGCCGGAGCGCAGTACTTCGTGGCGTTCATAGATGACCACAGCCGGAAGCTGTGGGCCACACCGTTGAAGACAAAGGATCAGGTGTTATCCGTCTTCAAAGAGCTCCACGCGAGAGTGGAAAGAGAAACCGGCTGAAAGCTAAAGGCGGTTTGAGCAGACAACGGAGGAGAATACCGGGGGCAGTTCGAGGAGCACTGCCGCTCGAAGGGTATCCGGCTTGAATTTACCATGCCGAAGATGCTAGAACTAAACGGACTGGCCGAGAGGATGAACCAGACCATAATGGAGAGGGTCCGGAGTATGCTAGCGCATGCAAAACTACCCAAGAAGTTTTGGGCTGAGGCACTGTCAACGGCGACATACGTGATAAACAGATCTCCCTCAGTACCCTTGGACGGAGACACGCCACAGAGAGTGTGGACCGGTAAGGACGTGTCCTACCGGCATCTGAAGGTGTTCGGGTGTCTCACGTACGTGCATGTAGCAAAGGACCGGAGAGGAAAGTTAGATCCAAAGACCCGGCCATGCATATTCCTCGGTTACGGTAATGATGAGTTCGGCTACCGAGTGTGGGACCTGGTCGACCAGAAGGTATTCCGGAGTCGAGATATTATCTTCATGGAGAACAAGACGCTCGCCGACTGGGAGTCGGAGAAGAATATAATGAACTCCGAGTCGACCGGTAAGGATAGACTCTACGATGAGCAGACCCAACCGGCGAGAGACCGGTTAGCACTCGAAGAACCAACCGGATACGGTGAGGATACTGAACCGACAGAAGAAGAAGTAGAGGAAGCTGAGACCGGAACCGGCCAAGACCCCGAATCGGATTCGGATGAAGAGCAAATGGAGGAGCCGGCTACCGAAGCCCAAAGACGGAGATATCCTCTCAGAGAGAGAAGGGCCCCCCGGAGATTTCTGGATGCAGAGCATGTTCTGCTGACCGATGAGGGGGAGCCGGAAAGCTTCAAAGAAGCGAAGGATGACACCCACAACCGAAAATGGTTAAGTGCCATGCAGGACAAGATGGATTCCCTGCATGAGAACCATATGTACAAATTGGTGGAGTTGCCGAAAGGAAAGAGGGTACTCCGAAACAAGTGGGTGTACAAGTTGAAACCGGGAGATGCCGGAAACCCCCCGACGGGGTTCCAGCAGAAGAAGGGCGTGGACTTCAACGAGATATTTGCCCCGGTAGTAAAGATGACCTCCATCCGGACGGTGCTGAGTATAGCGGCAAGCATGGACCTTGAGGTAGAGCAGCTGGACGCGAAGACGACATTCCTTCACGGCGACCTCGAAGAGGAGATCTACATGCAGCAACCGGAAGGATTCGTGGAGAAAGGGAAGGAGCACCTGGTATGCTGGTTGAAGAAGAGCCTGTACGGACTGAAGCAGGCTCCCCGACAATGATACCAGAAGTTCGACTCCTTCATGACCGATCAAGGGTACCACAAGACGTAGGCCGATCACTGTGTGTTTGTGAAGAAGTTCGAAGGAGGCGACTTCCTGATACTCCTTCTGTACATGGATGACATGTTGATCGTCGGATGTGACCAAGTCAAAATACGGATGCTGAAGAAGGCTCTCAACCGGACCTTCTCAATGAAAGACTTGGGTCCGGCAAGACAGATGCTGGGGATGCACATCATTCGGGACCGGTCAGCGAAGCAATTATGGCTGTCACAGGAGAAGTACGTGACAAAGGTGCTTCACCGGTTCAACATGTCAGAAGCGAAACCGGTCGGATCGACACTTCCGGCAAATTGCAGGCTATCCGGCAAGCAAAGCCCGAAGACGAAAGCAGAGAAGGCGGATATGATGAAGATTCCATATGCCTCTGCCGTCGGGAGCTTGATGTACGCAATGGTTTGTACTCGACCGGATATAGGATACGCAATCGGAGTGGTGAGCCGGTTCATGAGCAATCCCGGCAAGGAGCACTGGAACGCGGTCAAATGGATACTCCGGTATTTGAAGGGCACTTCAAATATGTGTCTCCGATTCGGCTCTGGAAAACCTCAACTGAACGGTTTCACCGATTCGAACATGTCGGCTGATGTGGATACCAGCCGGTCTACATCCGGGTATGTGATGACATATGCAAGGGGAGCTGTTTCGTGGCAGTCGAGGCTGCAGAAGACGGTTGCATTGTCAACCATAGAGGCGGAGTACATGGCGGCTGTGGAAGCCGGCAAGGAAATATTATGGATGAAGGACTTCATCGGAGAGCTCGGTATCCGACAAGATGAATACCGACTCTATTGCGACAGTCAAAGTGCCATCCACCTTGCTAAGAATGCGGCCTACCATTCCTGGACGAAGCATATCCAACGAAGGTATCACTGGATCCAGGAAAGAGTAGATGACCAGGAGTTCGCACTGACGAAGATCCACACGGCCGAGAACGGGTCAGATATGCTGACCAAAGTGCAGACACCCGACAAGCTGGACGCATGCCGGAAGAGGATCGGACTGGTAAGACACCCCATGCCGGAGTGAAGGGGGAGTTTGTTGGGAGATAGGTCCCTCCGGATGGGAAGGGAGAAGAACAATGCCTATGAACAAACTGTATGAGGTGAACCCGGCTACGGAGAGCCGGATGATGCAGACCCGGTGAAGACCGGATGAGGAGTACCCGGCTACGGAGGGCCAGATGATGCAGAACCGGTATGAACCGGATGAGGAGTACCCGGCTACGGAGAACCGGATGAAGAGACATATTCGTAAATATGTTTTCTGATAGTCTATCGAGGCTATATTTGTAAATAGCCGAAAAGTCATATTATTATAAATATGACTTAGGGCAAACTAGTAAAAGAAGGTTGTTGTCATTTTCTTGTTGGTGCAAGAAGAAGAGAGAGTACGTAACGTTGTACAGAGAGAGAGAGAGAAAGAGGTCGTTGCCTCTGTTGTAACCGCCGTTTGTGGCGAAGATCGTGAGTCCGAGGTCGTTGCCTCCATGAACTCACTGTTTTGTACATTCTTACATAGTGACAGTTTGCAGCCTGTGGGCTACCGTGATTTTTCCCCTAGTTTGGGGTTTTCCACGTAAACCTCATGTGTATCTTCCTCTTCTTTGTGTCGTGTTCTATTTCCCGTTTTTCTATGTATCATTCTAAGCTCGGTTGTGGCCGAGCGTTGTGGATAAGGAACGACCAGTTCCCGACACTGGCAAGGGCAAGACCGAAGGCACCAGAGTGATGCCGACAACAATTCCAGACCCTTCGGAAACAGGGGGAGTCGAGGCGACTAGAATCGGCAAGGGAAATCCGTCGCGGAATGCTAGTATTGTGGAAAAAAAGGCCATAGGGAGAGCGAGTGCTGGAAAAAGCGCGCCGATTCGGAGAGAACCGGGCTGGATCAGGTTTCGGACAGACCGATAAGGGTAATCAGCAACGATTGCACTACGCCGAAGGATCCAGAGAAGGGTCAGCCTTCGTGACAAGACACGAAGCGAACTCGATGAAGAAGTTCACCCCGAAATCGGACGAGGTGTGGTATGTTGACTCTGGCGCGTCAAACCACATGACGTGCCACAAGGAGTGGTTCTCATACCTTGAGAAACCGACCCAACTGGGAGTAGTCGCAACCAGAGACGACACTCCACATCCGATTGTGAATGTTGGTGAAGTTCCCCTGAGCCATGTCGGGCAGAAAGGGAAACTCATGAACGTTTTACACGTCCCGACAATCACAGAGAACCTGGTGTCGGTCGGGCAGATCGTTGACTAGGGGACGCAGGTTCAGTTTACGCATCTCGGGTGCTTCATCGAGGAAGAAGGCCGAGTTATTGCGCAAGGGCGCAGAGGCGGGAGGATGTTTATCCTCGACTCTAGCAACGGTGGCACTGCAATGCTCGCGAAAGGACAAAAAGTCGAGTCGGATATCGACTTATGGCACAAGCGGATAGGCCACGTTAACTATCAACGACTTCAGGACCTGCAATCGAAACAGGTGGTGTTCGGATTGCCCAAATTTAGTGGCCGGAAGGCACAAATTTGTGAAGCCTGCCAGCTAGGGAAGCAACACAGACTTCCCTTCCCTAACGAGCGTAACCGGAGCCGGAACAAGCTTGACTTGATACATTCCGATGTATGGGGGCCGACACAGAATGTTAGTCTTGCGGGAGTCGATATTTTGTCTCTTTGATCGATGACTATACGCGGCACATGTGGATCTACCTCATTGAGAAGAAGAGTGAAGTCTTCGATTGTTTCTGCAACCTCAAAGGGTTCGTGGAAATAGAAACAGGAAGGAAGATCAAGTGAATGCGGTCGGATGGCGGAAAAGAGTATTTTTCCGGTTAGTTCAACGAGTATCTGCAACAGATGGGAATTTGGCGTGAATTCAGTTGTAGATACACGCCGGAGCAAAACGGCGTGGCCGAGAGGAGGAATTGGTCAATTGTAGAAGCAACATGCAATGCTGGAGGAAAAGAGCTTGCCCAAGTTCTATTGGGCCGAGGCAATACGAACCGTGGTTTACATCCAAAATCGGATCGGAGAAAAAGTGTCGGCGTATGAGCTGTACTTCGGAAGGAAGCTGAATTTGCGACACTTGAGAGTTTTTGGTAGCATTGCATATGTGCATGTGCCGAAGGAAAAACGGAGGAAGTTGGACGCAAAAACCAAGAAGTGTATCTTGGTCGGCTACTCGGACGAGCAGAAGGGTTATAAGTGTTATAACCCTCGCACCAAACAAGCGCGTGTCCATGTCTTGGTACTTGCCTCCGACTCCGGACCTCACCTCCAATCTGAGTTCTGACGATGAGGTCAGCAAGGCCGAGATGCCTCCGGATGAGCCTGAAATCGGGACCCACGAAGAGAGTCCGATTTCATTTTGATTAAGCAGACCGGATGGACAACTGAGTCGGTTCGACCAGTCCGATGAAGAGCCGGCGAGTAGTGGAGACTCGGCCGTGCATTCCCCGCGCAGGAAGCCGAGGAGAAGGCTTACACGCAAGGAGAAAGGGAAGAAGAAGGTGTCGAATTACGGCACGGATAGGAAAGAGTCGGATCTATGCGAGTCCGACTCTGAGGGAAGTGATGACGGGCCTTCGAGAGCGAAGTCCGCATCGGCTAAGGAAGCCTCAACATCGGCTAATGACTAATTACGCCGATCTACCCGCCAGAAGAACCCTGTTGTGCGGTTCGGTTATAATGAGTACATGGCGCACCATTACGTGTACATGACGCGAGTGGCGGAAGTGCGTGAGCCGGAGAGCTACGTAGAAGCGGCGAAAGACGCGAACTGGCGTGCCGCAATGGAGGAAGAGATGCGCGCGTTGGAAGAAAATGAAACCTGGGACCTGGTTAATGCTCCAAAAGGTGTGAAGCCGATCGGATGCAGGTGGGTGTACAAGGTCAAGTACAACACCGATGGCTCGGTCAACTGATATAAGGCCCGGTTAGTAGCGAAGGTTACGCTGTCGTAGTGTAGGTTGCACACTATGTGGAAATTATATTTTTGTCCCTCCGGATAAAGAATGGAGTGCTCGGTGAGAACCGGAAGAAAACGGCATACCAGCAAGGAGGAAAACGGCATACCGGCAAGGAAGAAAACGGCATACCGGCAAGGAAGAGCCGGATAAAGAGACATAAATGTAAAAGGAAAGGAAATACTCACTACTGCGCAGGGCGTGATTCAAACTCTGCACCTCCACGTTGACAAACCCCAACCTTACCATTACATTAACTTATCTTAAGTGTTTTAAATATAGATTTAATACGTATAAGACCTTTATTATGCATACCTTTATTAAAAGGTAAATCGTGTATTTTTTTAATATATGAAAAAGAAAAACACGAGACACTAAAAATAACTCATGCACATCTAGCGTGCATGAGCCCTATACTTAGGAAATAAAAAAGCATCACATGCACATTTAGTGGACATGCACATTTTGTAAAAAAAAAGCATGAAGCCATGCTTAGCTCTTCCTCCCTTATATAAGGAGGAGAGAAATATGTAAAGGGTTGTTGATTATTTGGATTAAGTATTAATCAATACAAAAATTATTCGTGGGATTCACGATTTATACATCTACTTCTCTCTTAACACCCTAAGTACCAATTAATATAGTATACTCGTGTGATTCACGAGTTTCTTATCTTTCTCTTTGCTATTTACTCATAATTAATCTCTATCTCACGAACTTCTTTCTCCTAGTCCAAGACCTCTGTGGTTCCCACCCGACTCACGCAACGATCCGGAGCCGAAAGGCACGACACAGTTGGTGAACCCGACGTGAACACGGGTGGCAAGGAGATGGAGGCTCAACAAGCTAACAATATGATGGCGATGTTCGAACGGATGCTTCAAGAACAACGCACGATGTCGGAGATTTCGGCATCAGTAGAGCGGCTCGTGCAACGCAACGGGCAATTTAATGGTAAGGATGTGTCGCGATATTTGCAGGACTACAAGGCGGAGATGCTCCGGTGCCGGGCTTCGGAAGGACTGCAAGTGACATCCTTTAACCGGGTGGCGACCGACGGGCTTCAAGGGAGTATCCACGGGTTGCAACAACAAAATCCGACGTGGGAAGCATTCGAAGAGGCGTTAAAGACCACGTTTGCCATCGAGGACTCCTCCAAGGCAACGCGGAGGGGATTCGAGGATTGGGTGGAAACGTCAGGTAAGGGGCTGAAGGTCCTCGAAGTGTTTTCGACATTCGAAAGTCGGTTCGGGAGGTTGTCCGCGAGAGATCAAACTATTCTTGCACCGGACAAAGTCATCATGTTTTTGCGAGCTGTGGACGTCCGGGACCGGAAAGATCTCGGAGTGCTTCTTGAGGACACGACCACCGAAAGCGGCCTCACCGAAACATGGGAAAGCGTGCGGGATATCGTCGCGCGGTACACGAAGAGGGGGCAATGGCTTGCCAACGAAGAAAAGAGGGTTTCGGAACCGATTCCGAAACCGAGAACGGGACTGGAAGACCATCAACCGAGGGCTCGGGAGATTACGGCCGAGAAGGGAGTCGACGCGTCTACGGTGGAGCAGCTGCTGAAGGAGATGGAGAATCTAAAGATCGCGATGGTGAAGAAGTCGGATGACCGCCCCACAAGCTCCAAATATACGGATCGACGGTGCATATGGTGCGATAGCGCCGAACACGATCGGAGGGATTGCGACGACCATAAGGAGGCGCTACGACGGGATCTCATCTACTACGAGGGAAACCGGATTCATTCGATGGACTCTCGGAAGCCACTCCGACCGAACTTCCGGAAAGGCGGCATGAAGAAGGTGCTCGAGGAGGAGTTAGCGGCAAGAAGCAACTATGCGACAACCGCGAGAATATGTGTCGGGGAGTCATCGGGAGCGAAGGCATCTTTCTGGCCGGAGGTGCTAGGAAACACCGAGAAAACCGACTCCAACGATATCCGAAACACCGCGGAAGGCGTCCGGGAAGCTACGGGATGGGAGTGCCCTGTCGACAAGAATAGCATATACGCTCTGTGTCAATTACATGAGGTGTATGTGGACGAGAAACGACGGCGCACGGAGGATGCGGCCGGACCATCGAAGATACCGGAAAGCTGGAACTCCGGAGGTAAGGGAAAAGAAAAGGCGACTCCGGCATTCAAGCTCGCCTCGGACATAGAACAACAAACCGACTTGAAAAGAGTGTTCGAGGAAAGAATCTTGGATAGCCGGGTAGATTTTTCGCTGCGGGAACTACTCGGAATAGCGAAGAAGGAGTTTCACGATCTTCTCGTGGATCTCGTGAAAAGGAAGAGACAAAGTACGGAGGAAAATGCTCCAAGGGTGAATGCAAATACCGTTTCAATGAACGACACCGAAGTGGAAGGCGAAATTCCGAACTCCCACTATACAAGGCCACACTGGGCACGTGCGACTACGGAGACTCCGGTCCGAATCGGCAACATCAAAGAACCCGTGCTAGCATTGATTGATCACGGATCGGAGATCAACTTGATGTCCAAGGAGTTCTACCGAAAGGGGAAGTGGCCTATAAACACCAACCATGGATGGAAGATTCGGGCAGCCACGAAAACGACAGAAGACCTATTTGCGGCTTGTCCGGATGTGACGGTAAAGATCGGGGATGTCGAAATTGACCAAAATTTCTTTGTGCAGGATGAGGTTTCACATTCTATCATCCTCGGCCAACCCTTTATCACGGCTTCACGGATGGAGACGAAGGTGCTCGATAGTGGTGCGGCTTTTGCGCGAATTCGGAGCCAAAACGGAGGGAAATCCGTCCAATTCCTAACGGTGCCGGCAAATCACGAAAGGAACAAGAGGGAACTCTTGTCCCAAGTGAGAATGGATTTTTAAAGCGGACTGTTGCGGAGTGGGGAAGTGATAGTCCGAGAAGCCCTGATACCCCACACAGGAAGAAAACTCTCGGAGCAAAACAAGTACGAATCGGCCCGGATGGGGCATCTACGTACACGGCCGTAACCGGAGGAATGAAGAAACAATACCGACAAGTGGAGGATAAGTTACGGTCGGCATCAATAATAAAAGAAGACGAAGAAATCGTGGGAGTGATCGAGGAGGTGTTCTATGGGAATACACTACAACGGCTTGAAGAGCTTGCGGAAGATAAAAGCCAAGGGAACCGGGTAGTCCCGGTGGAATCGGTCGAGATGTACGAGATCGTTGCGAAAATGGGGCCGGATGCGCTCCGCAAAGAAGAAGCAATGGTAAGTACGAAATACAAGACCGTGGAGAAGAAGGTGAAACCGGCCGCGGGACCACTACCCGCCGATAGCGAACAAAAGAAGAAAGAAGTCTCGGGAGATCCGACACTTCGGAAGTCCGTGGATATCGGACATGCCTTCACAGATGAGACCCGGAAGAAACTTCGGATCGGTGGAGGTGGGTTCCTCTTACAAGAAGAAGAAAAACGGTTTCGAGAGATGTTGGAGCAACATGGCAAAGCATTCGCGTTCACATCGAGGGAGATCGGATGCATTGATCCAAAGATAGTGGAGCCGATGGTGATTTTCACGATTGATCATGTACCGTGGAACCTGAAGCCGATTCCGGTGCCACGGGCGCATATTCCGAAAGGCATCGACTTGCTCAAGGAGAAGGTGGCGATGGGGATTCTAGAGCCATCAAGTGCTCCGTACTCAAATCGATGGTTTACGGTTCCGAAGAAGAATGGGTCACTCCGATTCATCCAAGACTTGCAACCGGTGAACAAGGTCACGATCCGGAACTCGGGAGTCGGTCCGATAGTGGACGAATTCGCGGAAGCTTTTGCCGGACGTGCGATATACTCCATCGGGGATCTATACTCGGGGTATGACCAATTCCAACTAGCCGTGGAGAGCCGAGACATCACTACCATGCGGACACCGATAGGACTAGTTCGAATGTGCACACTACCACAAGGAGCGACAAACTCGGTTGCACATATGTTGAACGCGATGAACAAGGTGCTTCGAGATTGCATCCCGGAGATAACGATGCCGTTTCTAGATGACATTCCGATGAAAGGATGCGCGGTGGAAGAAAAAGATGAGACTATGGATGATCGGGGATGCCGAAAGTTCGTGGTCGACCATATTCATGATTGCGAGAAAGTGTTGCGAAAGCTAGAAGATGTGCACCTAACACTTTCCGGGGAGAAATCGGCATTCGGGCAAGAAGAAATATTGGTGGTCGGACATCTATGTGGACCCTACGGCCGAAGACCGGTATCGGGTGGGTCATCAATCAAGCCGACTCGGATGGTTCACGGTATCCGATCCGATTTGGAGCAAAGGTCCTCAACGAAAGGCAACGCGGATATGCACAAGTCAAAAGAGAATTGTGGGGAGTCGTGTCGGCGATAAAATCGGATCGGGATTATTTGATCGGAGCTGAAGTGGTGATCGAGACGGATTGTCTTCCGATACTCGGGATGATGCGGTGTTGTACGATACCGGATGTGGCTATGCTAAGGTGGATTGCATATGTCAAGTCACTTAATCCGGAGGTTCGACACATCTCGGGGAAGGACAACGCGGTAGCGGACATGTTATCGAGGGCGCGGTTTGAAGACGACATAACCGAATCAGATAATGAAGAAGTTTCCGAAGACTACTTCACGTCAGAACACATATGCCGAGTGAACGTGATCCGAGAATTCCGGGAAGAAGAATACGAGGGGGAAACCTTGATGATCGGGAAGATGCTACAAGAGGTCGAGGATTCAACCAATGATAAAGAAAGGAGAGCCGAGATCCGAAGGAAGAAGAGGCAAGTCCAAAAGTTCTTCTTGGAAAACGGTTTAATATGGAGGACGCCGAAAAGACCGGATGGGATACCACTTCGAGTAGTCGGGACGAAAGAGCAACGAAACCGGATAATATCCGAGTTCCACGAATCCGATTGGGCTGGACATCGAGGAACATGGGCAACTTTTGTGAAAATCAAGCAAAGATATTGGTGGAAGAACATGTATAAAGATGTCGCGGAGTTCACAGAAAGCTGCGAGAAATGTCAAGTCTACTCCGGGGTCTGACACCGAGATGAGCTGCATCCGACATTCTCACCGACAATCAACTTCAAGTGGATGGTCGACATTGTAGCTATGCCGACCGGGATTGGACAAAAGAAATACTTGGTGTTAGCTCGAGAAGATCTCACAAACCAAGTTGAAGGTCGAGCGCTTCGGAGGAAAACGTGTGCCGCGGTGTGCCAATTTCTTTTGGAAGAAGTGTTTTGTAGGTACGGCTGCGTAGGACAAGTGATTGCGGACCGGGGAGAACTCGACTCAGACAAAGCTAGGGGATTCTTCGCCAAACATGGAGTTCGGTTAACGTTGACAACGGCCTACAATCCGGAGGCCAACGGGAAGATCGAACGAGGACATAGTCCGATCGTGAAAGCACTTGCGAAGGCATGCGACGGAAGGGTGAAGGATTGGCCACAAATGCTTCCGTATGCACTATGGGCGGATCGGACGACGCATAGCTCCGTGACCGGTTACATGCCGGCAGAACTCATGACCGGACAAGCACCGGTAATGCCAACGGAAACCGCAATCGCGACATGGACAATACTACCGTGGAAGGAAGAGATGAGCCGGGAAGAACTACTAGCGGTCCGGATACGACAACTGGAGGGAAGACCGAAAGATGTAGCGGAAGCGTCACGCCGACAACAAGAAGCACGGTTCCGGAACAAAAGCCGGTTCGACACAAAGCACCGACTACGACCGAGGAGGATTGAAGAAGGAGATTGGGTGATCGTCTATGATAGTAGCTTGGACCATCAACATACAACGATGCGGAAATTCGCGAAAAGGTGGTTCGGGCCGTACGAGGTTCGGAAGGTCTTCGACAACGGGACGTACCGACTGTCCGAGTTTGATGGAACAAAACTACGAGTACCTATAGCCGGGAAGCGGGTGAAGATTTTCAAGAAGCGGACCGACGACAAACCTTATGTGATCCAAGTCGAGGCCGACAACGAGGAGCAATCGGACGAAGACCACAATGATGCGGGAAGCGAAGAAAGTGGATTGCAACTCATAGTTGACATAAGGGGAGAATCGGAGGAAGCTTCGGATGAAGACGGATACGAAGAATCAAGAACTTCGGCACATACCGGAGGATGTGCGGGTTTGGAGGGGGCGAGTGTCGTAGTGTAGGTTGCACACTATGTGGAAATTATATTTTTGTCCCTCCGGATAAAGAATGGAGTGCTCGGTGAGAACCGGAAGAAAACGGCATACCGGCAAGGAGGAAAACGACATACCGGCAAGGAAGAAAACGGCATACCGGCAAGGAAGAGCCGGATAAAGAGACATAAATGTAAAAGGAAAGGAAATACTCACTATTGCGCAGGGCGTGATTTGAACTCTGCACCTCCACGTTGACAAACCCCAACCTTACCATTACATTAACTTATCTTAAGTGTTTTAAATATAGATTTAATACGTATAAGACCTTTATTATGCATACCTTTATTAAAAGGTAAATCGTGTATTTTTTTAATATATGAAAAAGAAAAACACGAGACACTAAAAATAACTCATGCACATCTAGCGTGCATGAGCCCTATACTTAGGAAATAAAAAAGCATCACATGCACATTTAGTGGACATGCACATTTTGTAAAAAAAAAGCATGAAGCCATGCTTAGCTCTTCCTCCCTTATATAAGGAGGAGAGAAATATGTAAAGGGTTGTTGATTATTTGGATTAAGTATTAATCAATACAAAAATTATTCGTGGGATTCACGATTTATACATCTACTTCTCTCTTAACACCCTAAGTACCAATTAATATAGTATACTCGTGTGATTCACGAGTTTCTTATCTTTCTCTTTGCTATTTACTCATAATTAATCTCTATCTCACGAACTTCTTTCTCCTAGTCCAAGACCTCTGTGGTTCCCACCCGACTCACGCAACGATCCGGAGCCGAAAGGCACGACAACGCGCAGAAACACGACATTCACTACGATGAGACGTTTGCGCCGGTTGCAAAGATGACGACCGTCTGTGTTTTGCTCGCGGTCGTTGCGGCAAAAGGGTGGCACTTACATCAGATGGATGTAAAGAATGCATTCCTCCAAGGTGAGCTTGAGGAACAGGTGTACATAGTACAACCCCCCAGATTTCACTCCGGACTGAACACCTTGGCGGTGTGCCGATTGAAGAAGTCCCTTTATGGACTAATGCAAGCCCCGTGTGCTTGGAACGCGAAGATCACACAACAACTGTTTCGGATGGGCTTTGCGACGTCGAAATCAGACTCTTCACTGTTCATCCGGAAAGGTCGACTCGGGCCGGTTAGTATTCTACTTTATGTTGATGACTTGGTCATCACCGGCGCCGACCTAAGTGAAATCAACTGCGTGAAGCTCTAGCTTGCGACATCATTCAACATGAAGGATTTGGGGGCTCTTCATTACTTCCTTGGGATCAAAGTGATCTGCACCCTTGAAGGCATACTGATCAGCCAACGACATTACGTTGTCGCGTTGTTACGCGCGTGCACGTAAAAGGGGGCGGGACCACGGGGGTCTTGGACCGAGGAGCGAGAGAGAGAGAGAGAGAGAGAGAGAGAGAGAGAGAGAGATTCACAGACACACAGAAGCGAGAAGGAGAGATATAGAACGGAACACTTGATTACAATAACAAGAGATTACAAACTCCGACATGGGGTCCTACTCACGCACACCGACGATAGCCACACGACTCGAAGAAACAAAAGGGGAAAAAGGGGAGAGAGAGACTCTGCCGGAAGCACACGGGCTATCCACGAAGCAGAGGCAGCGAACTCCCGACACCTGCAGAGAACGACGATCGGAGGAGAGAGAACTCGGCACACCGTTTTGCAGCAGCCCTTCGTCCTCGCCAACGCCCGATATCTTCTCTCCCCTCTCTCTTTTCCTTAAATAGTTCCCATCCCTAGGCAAATCGCCTTATTCCCTGTCCCTTCTAACAGAGATACGCACAATCCCCTAATAAATGTGTACTACTTAGTATTTACATCAGCTGATCCATTTATGAATCATGTACAAAAATCAAAATATCAAAATATCAATTCACGCGTTCATCCATGTAAGAGCCGGTTCATGCGCCCTTTTCTCCAATTCTGCCTATGGCCGGTTTTCTTCACGACATCCACCCCCACCAAACCGCGCATCCACTGACATGCGCTAGAGATGGGGAGTTACCAAAGAAAACCGGCTTCACTTGTCGCTCTCCGATTCTCTGTCGGGCCCGAACTGATCGTCGTTGTCGCTCCCGCTCGCAGGCTCCGGCTCGTCTTCGAACCGCTTCTTGAACGCTTTGATCCACTTCCCAGCCATTGACACCGTTAACCGTGTCCCGTAGAGTTCCGCGAGGTGGTACGTGCCGTTGTCTTTCGCGCTCGTCACCGTGTAGGGCCTGAACCACCTCCTGGCAAACTTTCGCACCGCCTTGTGCTGATTGTCGAGGCTGCTGTCGTATACCAAGAGCCAGTCGCCTTCCTCGATCTTCTTTGGTCGCAACCGGTGCGTCCGGTTGAACCGAGTCTTGCTCCGCTCCCTTGTCGCTCGCAACTTTTCCTTCACCCGTTTCACGTCCTCTGGCCTTCGCTCGAGTTGCCGAATCGGCGCCGCCAGCAACTCCTCCCGGCTCATCTCGTCCTTCCAACCTACCACTGCTCATGAAGAAACCGTTCGTTCCACCGGCATGATCGACTTCTATTTGTACATCAGCTTTGCCAGCATAAACCATGTCACTGAACTGTGCGTAGTTCAGTTCGTCCATAGTGCGTAATGAAGGAGCCGCGGCCAATTCCCGACCTGCCCTCCGCATGCACGCACCAACGCCTTTACGATCGGCCCGTGCCCACGTTCTACCTTTCCGTTCGCCTCCGGATTGTATGCCGTAGTGAAGGAGAGTTTGACGCCTAGCCGGTCGAACAACTCCTCAGCTTCCCGCGCATCCAGCTCTCCCCGGTTCGCCACGATTTTCCCGACGCACCGGTACCGACACACTACCTCTTCGATCAGGAACCGGCATACCGCCGCAGTTGTCTTGTTCTGCAGTGCACGACCTTCCACCTGGTTCGTTGAGTCTTCCCGTGCAAGGACCAGGTATCGCATTTGTCCTACTCCCATTGGCATCGTCACCAAGTCCACCATCCACTTGAAATGGACTGTAGGCGGGTAGGTCGGGTGTAGCTCGTCCCGGTGTTAGATTATGGAGGGCATCTGGCAGCTTTCGCAAGTCGTTACGAACCAATGCACATCTTGGTACAACCCCGGCCACCAGTACTTCTCCTTCAGCTTCTCGAACATGGCCCACGTTCCGCGGTGCCCGACCCAGGGATTCTCGTGAAATGCCGCCAGTAGTTCCTCCTGTTCTCCTTTCTTTGTCACTACTCGGAGCGGGATGCCGTTTCTCTTCTTTGGGTGCCTCCATATGCACTTGTCCCACAGGAAGAATCGGTACGCCTTCTTCCGTACCCGGCTTGCCTCTTCTCTTGTCCATGCTGCGTCCAGCGTCATCGTCCGTAGGAACCTCCCGATTTGGAGCCACTCCCCGTCGTACCTGCTTTTGTCAAATTCGTTAAGCGTCGGAGTGTCCCTTTCCCTTGTCACTACGTTAGCCGACCCGAAGAAGTCCTCGCCGACTTCTTCGTCATCCGAAACCATGCCGTCTTCGTCGTTGAACCTTGCTCTCGAAAGCATGTCGGCCATGGCGTTATCCTTTCCGGAGATGTGTCGTATCTCCGGGTTCAGGGACTTAATGTACGCTATCCACCGGAGCATTGCTAGGTCCGGCGTCACGCATCCGGAAACCATCCTGAGTATCGGCAGGCAGTCCGTCTCGATGATCCCCTTCGTCCCGATCAGATAGTCCTTGTCGGCCTTGACTGCCAAAACGATACCCCAAAGCTCGCGCTTAACTTGGGCGTATCCTCGTTGCCGTTCGCTCAATACCTTCGTCCCGAACCGGATCGGGAACCGTATGCCGTCCTTGTCCTCCTGACTGATTACCCACCTGATCCCGGTCGGGCTCGTGTCCACCGTCACGCAAATGGGGACATCCTTGCCGTAAACCGCTTTTCGGAGAGCCGGTGCTACCGTAAGCGCCTCCTTTAGTCTCCGTACCGACTCTGTGTGCTCCGTCCTCCACTCAAAGCTACGTCCCCTTTTCAATAGTATGTAGAGGGGTTCCACGACATGTGCGTAGTGCGGGATCCAGATGTGGTAGAACGCTGTCGTGAAGATTTCCGGCTATAGTGTGAAACCGGGGTGGAATGGGCAAATCGGTGGAGTGCAACATGTGCACGTGTATACTAGGAAATGGTGTGTAGAAAGAAGAGGGGAATTTTATCCCACATTGTAAGGTCCCCCCTTCCTTGGGCTATAAAAGGAAGGGCGGGGTCACTTATGAGCGGTTGCCTATTTTGAGGGAGAGAGGCATACCACTTAGGTCGAGGGTTTCCTATTCGGTTTTAGGGTTTCGGTTAGGGTTTTCTTCTTGAGTTTTCTTTTAGGGTTTTCTTATAGTCGTTTGGTGTGGCCATGGCGGCCACCATTGTTGTAATCATTCGCTTGTTTTTAATATAGCTTGTTGTGGATCTTGATTCCATCTATTTTGGTCTACGCTTATGTCCTACTCTTCATCTTCTCATCCAGTGTTAAGCTTCCATTTCTCATATCTTATTCTTCTCCTCTACTCCCTAGTCCAAGACCCCCGTGGTCCCGCCCCTTCTACACGCACGTGCGTAACAACGCGACATATTTGGTGAACCCGACGTGAAGAGGCGGCAAGGGAGGACGGAGATGGAAGAAGACTTCGACTTCGAGGAGATGATGGCAAAGATCGTAATGGATGCGCGAAGGAAAAAGGCGAGGCGAGATGCGGCTCAACAAGCCGTCGAGAGGGTGGTCTATCGAGTCGACCGATTCAACGGGGACGATGTCCCGAGGTTCTTGGAATCGTACGATGCCAAGATGACGGAGTGGGGCGTGGATGAAGCGATGTGGCTAGAGTATTTTCGTCGAGTGGCGGCCGTATCGATGCATAAAGAGGTCAAGGAGCTTCAAGAAGCTCACGAGTCGTGGGAGTCCTTCAAGGAGCTTTAATGGAGGCATACGAATACGCGAAACCAAAGTGGGTATGCCGGCAATATGATGGGGAGCGGTCGGCAACGACTTGGCCCGCGAGGGACGGAAAAGAGAGGGTGGTGGGCGGCTACACACCACCGCCGGAAAAGAGCTTGATGCGCGATCAACCGGAGGAGTACGACTTCGAGGTGTTGGTATGGGAGGCGTGCGAGAGCGTGAAGGTAAAGTTCGAAGCCGAGGAAGGGCTTATTATGGAGTTGGGCCCAAGCGGATCGAAGGATGCCGAGGAAGAAGCCTCCCTACGCGTGGAGGACGGGGCCTATGCTGAGGCCGAAAGAGCGTGCGACGGCGACATGGGAGAAGGTGCTGAGCAAGCGACCCTCTTGTCTTGTGGTGAAGGGATGACCATGGAGGCCGGTAACTACGGATTCGGGACATGGCGGCCCAAAACATCGAGTGAGGAGGAGACAAGCGGCGGTGCCACGACCTTACACACACCGGTCCTAGAGACTCCGGCATCCGGCCCGAGAGCCGGTGTGGGACCTAGAGTGACGGATGGTGGCGGCGGCAAAGCGGGCAACCGAGACGACGACATGGAAGAGACGGTGGCAAGCGTAATTGAGGCTCGTGCAATTGGAGGCGGGGTAGCAGTGGATAACGACATCTGGATGGAGGCGGCTACGGACACAACGAGCGGCGGTGTCGGGTCCTTACCCACACCGGTCCTAGAGGCTCCGGCGGCCAGCCCGAGTGCCGCCATGAGACCTAGAGCGACGGGCGGTGGCGGCAGCAAGGCGGGCAACCACGACGGCGAGAACAACGAGGAAGAGGTGGTGGCAAGCGTAAACGGAGATGGGGTAGCCACGGACGACGATGACCGAATGGAGGTGGCTACGAACGAAACGAGTGGCGGTGCCAGGTCCTTACCCACACCAGTCCTAGAGGCACCGACGGTCGGCCTGAGTGCCAACGTGAGACCTAGAGCGACAAGTGGTGGCGGCGACAAGGAGGGCAACCAAGACAACGGAAAGGAAAGCAAGGAAGAAGGGGCCGCAAGCATAATCGAGGCTTGCGGAATCGGAGATGGGGGAGCCGCGGACAACGACATCCGGACGGAGGCGGCTACAGCAACGACGAGCGGAGGTGCCGGGACCTTACTCACACCAGCCCTAGAGGCTCTGGCGGTCGGCCTGAGAGCCCATGTGAGACCTAGAGCGACGGGCGGTGGCGGCGGCAAAGCGGACAATCGAAACAACGACGAGGAAGGTCATAGCGGACGGAGGAGAGACCCCTCGACACCGAAACCAGAGACTACGGCGGTTGTGCTCGAATGCCAACATAAGACCGGAGAGAAGGATGGTGGCCATGAGGAGGCATGGCCGGGAGCGGACACGTGCGAAGATGAGGATGTGAGGCCCAGAACGGGCATATACAAGAGGACCGACGGAGAGGTCGGGAGCGGCAAGGAGGAGAGAGTCGGAAACCGACCCGACCGGAAGATGAACCGGTCGATAATCCGACATGACCGGAAGACGAGGCGGAAGAAGATTGGAGTGGGGTCTGGTCAACCGGGCCCGAACCGAAGAGATGGCGGCAGTTGCGGATCAACAGAAGACGAAAGAGACGGCGGGTGGTGGCGAGGACTCGGAGACCGGAACGGACGAGGCTACCGGAACGGGTACCCGGTGCGTGAAGACGGTCGAGCACGGCCCAGATGGCGAGCCGGAGTCGGAAGGGGCTACAACAACAAAGGACGAAGAGACCGACGCGAAGGTTGGGACTACGGCGGGAGAAGCGTGTAACACGAAGCATGCATTACGACGTAGAACGGAGCGTGCACGACGGCCGGCGAAGGGCCAAGAAGCAAGGATGCACCTGGAAGAGCGGCAACGAGTGACCGGCAACGGTGGACCAGTCGAGCCTTTGAGAGGCAAGCACGCGGCAAGAGACGGAGTGGTGAGTTGCCGGGATCGGCGGATGAACGACAAGGGCGGAGGATGATGCGTGGAGAGCAAAGAACTACGCGCCAGGGAGAGAAAAAGCGGCGTCCCGGAGGACGTGCGGGGCCAAGCGGGCCAAGAGGATGCGAGTCGGGATGAAGCGGTAACGAGGGCCGTGAAGAACCCCGATATGAAGGTCGAGATGACGATACGCTCTACTACAAGAGAGCACGGAGAGCAAGGGAGAATCGAGGTGCGCGTAATGGGGTCACCTAAGGACCAAAGAATGAGCGTGCATTCGGAGGAGCCGCAACGAGTGACCGCCGATGACGGTCGGAGGAAGCCTTCGAGAGGCAAGCGTGGGACAACAGACGGTGCGACGAGACGCCAAGATTGACGGAACAAGACGGGCGGGATTGGCATGAACGAAGGGGATGCGCGGAGAACAACGGGGTACACACCGGGAAGAGAAAGCGCGGCGGCTTCCCGGAGGGCATACAAGGCCAAGCGGGCCAAGAGTGCGCAAGTCGAGGCGAGGCGGTAACGAGAGCCTTGAGGGACACCGACACGGAGGTCGGGATGACGGTACGCTCTACGACGAGAGAGCACGACGGGCAAAGGAGAGGGAAGGAACGCGGAATGGGGTCGCCTAAGGGCCAAAGAATGAGCGCATATTCGGGGTACAACATCGGCGCACGAGAAGAGCCTATGGAAGGCAAGCGCGGAGCAGGAAGAGTCGACACGCTGAGGTGTTCGGCATGCGGAGACGATAAAACCAAAGGAGGAACATACGCGGCACGAAAGGGGCGGAATCCGGAGTGCGATCAGAGAGTTCGGGAGCGCACCCAGAGGACATATGAGCCTTTGCAAGGAATGCACGCGGCGAGAGACGGAGCGGTGAGGTGCCAGTATCGACGGATGATCTGCAAACATGGAAGGCTATGTCTTGAGAACCGGAGGAGGTGCGTGGAGAGCAACGGGCTACGCGCCGGGAAGAGGAAGCGCGGCGTCCGGGAAGGCATGCAAGGCCAAGCGGGCCAAGAGGATGACAGTTGGGATGAAGTGGTGACGGGAGTCGTGAAGGACATTGACATGGTGGTCGGGATGACAGTACACTCTACGGCGAGAGGGCTCGACGAGCGAGGGAGAAGCAAGGAGCGTGTAACGGGGTCACGTAAGGACCAAAGCACGAGCGCGCATTGGATGGACGACAACGACGCACAGAAAGTGCATACCGAAGCCGAGCGCAGAACGAAGGGAGTCAGTACGAGGTGTTCGGGGCAAGGAGAAGGTCGAGCCGGAGGTGGAACACACGTGATACGCGAGGAGCGGCACTCGGCGAGCAATCGAAGTAATCGGGGGTCTAACCGGAGGACATGCGTGGTGAGCGAAGGAAGGGAGACCAGATCGGCAACGGTGTTCGGGATGGCCGGTCGAAGAAGAAGGTGTGTGCACCGGACATGGTGGATCGGATGGAGCCGGCGGGTCGGGGCCGGTAAGGAGCCGGCAAGGGACCGGCAAGACGGTTGGGTGCCGGTAAGGCGAAAGACCCGGTTGATCACCGTCGCCGAAATCTTTCACCCTTTTCCTTTCTTGGCACATACCGGTGGATCTGCGGTTTGGTGGGGGTGGATGTCGTGAAGATTTCCGGCTATAGTGTGAAACCGGGGTGGAATGGGCAAATTGGTGGAGTGCAACATGTGCACGTGTATACTAGGAAATGGTGTGTAGAAAGAAAAGGGGAATTTTATCCCACATTGTAAGGTCCCCCCTTCCTTGGGCTATAAAAGGAAGGGGGGGGTCACTTATGAGCGGTTGCCTATTTTGAGGGAGAGAGGCATACCACCTAGGTCGAGGGTTTCCTATTCGGATTTAGGGTTTCAGTTAGGGTTTTCTTCTTGAGTTTTCTTTTAGGGTTTTCTTATAGTCGTTTGGTGTGGCCATGGCGGCCACCATTGTTGTAATCATTCCCTTGTTTTTAATATAACTTGTTGTGGATCTTGCTTCCATCTATTTTGGTCTATGCTTATGTGCTACTCTTTATCTTCTCATCCGGTGTTAAGCTTCCATTTCTCATATCTTATTCTTCTCCTCTACTCCCTAGTCCAAGACCCCTGTGGTCCTGCCCCTTCTACACACACGCGCGTAACAACGCGACAACGCGCATGCACCCAAGAATCCGCGGACCTCCGTAACTGACCCGCAATCGTTCCTCATCGCGGAGATGGCCTCTACCTTTGCCGGAGTGGTTTCCTACCGTAAGGCCCGCACAGGTGTCCGACCACCAGGATCTCCGACTGCCTGAACGCTGATTTTTCTCTAGAGAAGGTGAGTCGTGCTTTTTCGAGCCTCTGTAGCACCTTCTCGCAGTCGTTGATGTGGTTCACGATGAACCTCCGGCATCCGTCTATCCCGACAGTCTCGTCCGCATCTTCCACCGGACACCCCTTTATCGGGATGTCGTCCAAAAATGGCATGGTGATATCCGGGATGCAGTCCCTTAGCACCTTGTTCATTGCATTCACCATATGCGCCACCGAATTTGTCCCTCCTTGTTGTAGGGTACACATTCGTACCAAGCCGAGAGGAGTTCGCATCGTCGTGATATCCCTGCTCTCCACGGCTAGCTGGAACTGGTTGTACCCCGAGTATAAGTCACCGACCGAATAGATCGATCTTCCAGCGAAGGCCTCCGCGAACTCGTCTATGGTCGGTCCGATTCCTGCATTACGGATGGTCACCCTATTGACCGGTTGCAGGTCCTGAATGAAGCGTAGCGTGCCATTCTTCTTTGGCACCGTAAACCACCGATTCGAATATGGGGCACTGGACGGTTCGAGGATGCCCATCTCCACCTTCTGCTTCAGAAGCTCCATCAACTTCGGGATGTGAGCTCTCGGCACCGGAATCGGTTTGAGATTCAATGGTACATGCGGTACCGTGAAGATCACCATCGGTTAGACAATCGTCGGGTCCACACACCCGATCTCCTCCGGCAAGAACACGAAGGCTTTCCCATGCCTTCCGAGCATTCTCCGAAACTTGTCCTCCTCCGCCGGCAGTAGGAAGCCACCCCCACCGACCTTGAGCTCCTGTAGCGTTATTGTAAAAAGTAGCGTGCGGAAGCAAGTATGAAGACCGAACAGAAGGAAGAAGACTCAGGTTTAATGGAGAGCTTGAGCTTACGCAATGTACGCGGGAGAGACAGAGAGGGTGAGAGAGAGAGAAGACACAAACTATATTCAACAACAAAAACTCGCAATCTCTATTCACCACACTCTATACATATGTGTGTTCAATGAACACTTTTATACAAGTCCTAGAAGGACTGATAGTACTTCAATGCTCATTAAGAGCTCCTACACTAACTCCCAAATATATTCCTCACGGAATATCTTCCCTAACGGCCTCCCGGTTTACTCATTCGGCCTAACCGATCGGTCCCAACCGATCCGCTCCTCGGCTTCTTCAGCCGATCCGGCCGATGTTGAGCTTGTCTCTCAACACTCCCCCTCAAGCTCAACTTGAGGCTCTTCGGGATCTTCGGGCTCACAGCTCCGGTTCCTCCTAGCTTCACGCCTCGCTCGCGCTCCTCGACCTGTTCAACTCCGCGCGCTTCGACCCTTCCGGTCGGCTTGTCTGCTCATGTGGCCCTTATCAGCTCTTCTGCTATTGCGGTGTTGATGCTTCTTCTGCTGCCTTTTCTTCCGCTCTGGCCTCAGTTGATTCAGCGTATTTGAATCAAACATCGGAACCGACTCGGCTACCTCCGATCGGTTTTCACTCTCGTCCGAGTTGGCTGTCTCCAACTCGTCTTCGGTCTTCTCGCCCTCGATGGCGTCATCTTCCCCATGCGTGGTTGGTTTCGGCTCTCTCCTTCAGTTGCTCCCCTTCTGTCTGCTTCTGGACTTTTCCACGGGTCTGCCCTCGACTTCTTCAGCCGATCCGAAGTCGAACTCGACAACCGACTCGGTGTCGCGGTCTCTGCTCCTTTCCTGTTGCCTTGCTTGGTCGTTCGGGACTGTTCTCCCCCTCAAGTTTGGCATGTCGAGGTGACGCAATCCGAGCGCACCGGAGAAATGCCGCAACTTGTCTAGACCAAGAGGCTTAGTGAAGATGTCGGCAGTCTGCCGATCCGTCGGCACGTACTGAAGTTCGACTTCACCAGAAAGGACACACTCACGAACGAAATGGTAGTGCACCTCAATGTGCTTGGTCCGTGCATGGAAAACGGGGTTTTTCGCGAGCTGGATGCTGCTGAGGTTGTCGCAGTAGATCGTCGTTGGATCTGACACCTCCTCTTGCAGGTCCTTAAGTAGCCGCTTCAACCATATGGCTTCGCATGTCGCGACAACCGCTCCTCGGTACTCAGCTTCGGTGCTCGATAGTGCAACTGTCGGCTACTTCTTACTGCTCCACGCTGTCGAGGTATTCCTCGCGGATGCGTGGAATGAGGCGGGACCTCGGGGGTCTTGCACCGAAAAGCAAGAGAGAAAGGTGAAGGGGAGGGACCCACTACGTGCGAGCGTAGATTCACAGGGACACGGCCCTTTGACACAAAGACGCGAGTGGGACACCGACACAGAGAGACACGAATGTATGTATATATATATTAACAAAGACAAACAACAAGAAGCACGAAGTCGGTTACAACTGAACAGGCCGGCGAACAGATGCGGATGCCTGTTCGTAAACGCACAGAAAGAAAGGAGTAGGTTGGAGGTGCTGCCGGAAGCACCCGGGCATTCCTCAGAGCAGCGCGAGCCTCCCGAAACCTGCACAGAAAGAAGCTACGGAGTTTTGGAAGAGAGAGAAGCCTTCGGCCGACAACCCGACAACACTTCGTCCTCTCTATCGTTGATCCCCCCTTTTCTCCTCCTGTTCTTCGTCCTTTTTATAGGCAAGAAACGAGCCATTTCCCATTAACTTCCTCCCTACCGAATCTACCTACCTAGGATCTTCTATGTACCTAATTCTCTCTTATGTACAACATAAGGTGTATGTGCATGAAGAGCCGGTTCCTACGCTCCGGTGCACTGATTCCGCTTGTGGACGGTTTTCTTCACGACAACGCGATCGCGGCACTCCCAAGGGAGAACGCGTATCCGGACGTGGATCGGCGGCGTTGCCAGCCCAATCAGCATCGATGTAGCCGACTAACTGCGCGGCTGCACCGGTCCGATATAGTAGTCCGCGGTCCTTAGTGCCGTTGACATACCGAAGTATGCATTGCGCACATTGAAGGTGCTCCTCGGTAGGTCGCGCCATGAACTGACTGATCACTTCGACCGGATAACTAAGGTCGGGTCGGGTGATGGTCAAGTATATGAGGCTTCCGACAACTTGTCGGAACCTCGTCGAGTCGCATACCTTTCCCGTATCGGGACGAAGCTTGACGGTTCTGTCCAGAGGAGTCGAGACGGACTTACAGTCGGCCATCCCGAATTTGAAGAGCATACTCAACACGTAATGACGTTGGCTGATCAATATGCCTTCGGGGGTACGGATCACTTCGATCCCGAGGAAGTAATGAAGGTCCCCTAGATCCTTCATGGTAAACAATGCCGCAAGCTGGAGCTTTACGCGGTTGATTTCACCTAGGTCGGCGCCGGTGATGACCAAGTCATCAACATATAGTAAAATACTAACCGGTCCGAGTCGACCTTTCCGAATGAACAGGGAAGAGTCCGATTTTGACGCGACGAAGCCCATCTGACGCAGTTGTTGCGTGATCTTCGCGTTCCAGGCACGCGGGGCTTGCTTTAGTCCGTAAAGGGACTTCTTCAGTCGGCATACTGCCGAGGAGTTCGTTCCGGAGTGAAATCCGGGGGGTTGTACCATGTACACCTGTTCCTCAAGGTCACCTTGCAGGAACGCATTCTTTACATCCATCTGATGTAAGTGCCACCCCTTCACCGCAGCTACTGCGAGCAAAACACGGATGGTCGTCATTTTTGCGACCGGCGCAAACGTCTCATCGTAGTCGATGCCATGTTTCTGCGCGTAGCCCTTTGCCACTAGCCGAGCCTTGTACCGGTTGACCGAGCCATCAGTGTTGTACTTGACCTTGTACACCCACCTACACTCGATCCGCTTCACACCCTTTGGTGCGTCAACCAGGTCCCAGGTCTCGTTCTCCACCAACGCGTGCATCTCTTCCTCCATCGCGACACGCCAATTCGCATCTTTAGCTGCTTCTGCGTAGCTCTCCGGCTCACGCACTTCCGCTACAAGGGTCATGTACGCATAATGATGTGCCATGTACTCGTTGTATCCGAACCGCAAAACAGGATTCTTCTGGCGGGTAGACCGGCGTAATCTCACATTAGCCGATGTCGAGGCCTTCTCGGTCGACGCGGTCTTCACCTTTAAAGACCCGTCACCGGTTCCCTCGGAGTCGGACTCGTGTCGGTCTAACTCGTTCCTATCCGTGCCAGAATCCGACACCTTCCTTTTCCCTTTCTCTTTGCGCGTAAGCCGTCTCCTCGGCTTCCTGTGCGGGGAATGCACGGCCGAGTCTCCACTACTCGCCGGCTCTTCATCGGGCTGGTCGTACCGACTCAGTCGTCCAATCGGTCCACTTAAACGGAGTGAAATCGGACTCTCTTCGCGGGTCTCGATTTCGGGCTCTTTCGGAGGCATCTCGGCCTCGCTGACCTCATCGTTAGAACTCGGATTGGAGTTGGGATTCGGAATCAGGGGCAGGTACCAGGACGCGGACTCGTCAAACACAATGTCGCGGCTGACACGCGCTTGTTTGGTGCGAGGGTTATAGCACTTATAACCCTTCTGCTCTTCCGAGTAACCGACCAAGATGCATTTCTCGGCCTTGGCGTCCAGCTTCCTCCGTTTCTCCTTCGGTACATGCACATACGCAATGCTACCGAACACCCTCAAGTGTCGCAAGTTCAGCTTCGTTCCGAAATATAGCTCGTGTGCCGACACTTTGTCTCCGATCCGGTTCTGGATGTATACCGCGGTCCTTACCGCCTCGGCCCAGTAGAACTTGGGCAAGCTCTTCTCCTCCAGCATTGCTCGTGCCGCTTCCACAACTGACCGATTCTTCCTCTTGGCCACGCCGTTCTGCTCCGGCGTGTATCTACAACTGAATTCGCGCTGAATTCCCATTTTTTGTAGGTAACCGTTGAATTGACTAGAAAAATACTCTTTCCCACCATTCGACCACAGGCACTTGATCTTTCGTCCCGTTTCCATTTCCACAAACACTTTGAGGTCCTGGAAACAGACGAAGACTTCGTTCTTCCTCTCAATGAGGTAGATCCACGTGTGCCGCGTGTGGTCGTCGATGAAGGAGACGAAATATCGGCTCCCGCCAAAACTAACGTTTTGTGCCGGCCCCCATACATCGGAGTGTATAAGGTCCAGCTTGTTCCAGCTCCGGTTTCGCTCGTTGGGGAAGGGAAGTCGGTGTTGCTTCCCGAGATGGAAGGCTTCACAAATTTGTGCCTTTCGGCCACTAAATTTGGGCAATCCGAACACTACCTATTTTGTTTGCAGATCTTGAAGCCGCTGGTAGTTGACGTCGCCTATCCGCTTGTGCCACAAGTCGATGTCCGACTCGGATTTTTGTCCCTTCACGAACATTGTGGGGCCACCGTCAGTGGAGTCGAGGATGAACATCCTCCCGTCTTTGCGCCCTTGTGTAATCACACGGCCTTCTTCCTCAATGAAGCACCTGAGGTGTGTAAACCGAACCTCCATCCCTTGGTCGACGATCTGTCCGACCGAGACCAAGCTCTTCATGATTGTCGGAACGTGCAACACATTCATGAGTTTCCCTTTCTGCCCGACATGGCTAAGGGGAACTTCTCCAACATTCGCGATCGGATGCGGAGTGTCGTCTCCAGTTGCGACTACTCCAGATTGTATCGGTTTTCAAGGTATGAGAACCACTCCTTATGGCTCGTCATGTGGTTTGACACGCTGGAGTCCACGTACCACACCTCGTCTGATCTCGGGGTGGTCCGTTTCATTGAGTTTGCTTTGTGTCTCGTCACGAAGACAGACCCTTCTCCGGCTCTCCCGAAGTCTTCAACGTAGTGCGATCGCTGCCGATTTCCCTTGTCAGTATGTCCGGAGCCGTTTCCGGAACTGGTTCTCTCCGAATCGGCGCACTTCTTCCAACACTCACTTTCCCTGTGGCCTTTCTTGCCACAGTACCAGCACTCCGCGATGGCCTTCCCTTGCCGGGTGTCATCGCTTCGACTCCCCCTGTTTCCGGAGGGTCCGGAGTTGCTGTCTTCCTTGATCTCATCGGCCACCTCCATTGCGCGCCGACTCGCCTCGTCCTCCACTTCCACGGGGCCTATCTCCCTCCGTGTACAACATTCTGTTGTCGGTGTGCGTGCTTGTGGACGCACCCGCGTGGTTCTCCTCTACCAGGAGCATCGACTGTAAGTCGAAAAAGGACGGCATATTCTCCCGGGTACACACAGCCGTTCGGAACGCTCCGAACTTCGACGCCAAACCTCCGAGACAGAAAAAACTGGATGAATTTCAACGTCATCGGGAAGAGCGAGACGAAAGGTTAATGAACCAATGCGTTTGAGGACTTGAAAAGGTCCACAAAACCGTGGGGCTAACTTAGCGCACTTACCCGTAGTCAATGTCTTAGACTTGTAAGGTACACGTAAAAATACCTTCCGTCCAGGGTTGAATACCTGAGGTTGCCTATTATGATCGGTGTAAAAACGTGCTCTATCTTGAGCTGTTTTTATATTATCTCGTGCAATATGCAACATATCTTGCATATCCCAAAGAAAGTTTTGCGTATTTTGCAACTCATCATGATGTATATTAACATCAATCAGGGCTCGTGGCTGAAAACCATACATCAACATAAAAGGACTATATCTCGTGGACATATGCTTGGAGTTGTTATAAGCAAACTCCAAAATTGGGAGATAAGGTTCCCTTTTTGTTGGTTTTGCACCAACATATGCTCGAAGCATGTCCTCAATAATTTTATTTACTCGTTCTATCTGTCCATCGGATTGAGGATGATCTGTAGAGCTCATGCTCAACGTAGTTTCTAACTTCTTAAAGACTTGCGTCTAGAAGTCACTAGTAAACTATGGATCTCGATCACTCACGATATCCATTGGTAATCAATAAAACAAAATAACTCGTCAACGAATTGGTAAGCCAATTCAGGAGCTATTACCGTGGTTTTAGTAGCAATAAATCTGGCCATTTTAGTTAGTCTATCAACCACAACCCAGATGACATCATGGTCGTTTTGGGTGCGACGAAGGCTAACAATAAAATCCATGGATATACTTTCCCACTTATTATTGGGAATGTCCAAGGGATGTAAAAGTCTTGCGGCCTTAAGTCGCTCGGCTTTGTTAACCTGACATTGGTGACATTTAGTAACATAGCTATGTATGTCAGGATGCATCTTAGGCCAATATAATTGAGTGGAGATGAGAATGAGTGTACGATGTATTCTAGGGTGCCCTCTTGAGGGTGCATCATGGCGTTCAAAAAGAATTCTTTTTTTGACCTCTGGCAAATCTGGAACACAAACCTTCCCATTACAATAGAGAAAACCGTTAGAAATGTGGAAGTATTCCTTCAAGGATGTGGTGGTGTCTGTCATCGGGATACTTTCCTCGAAGGTGATCATAAAGATATGATGTTATTTCAATGAGGTTCAACATGTTAACTTCGCGGATGCGACTTAGTGCATCAACGATAGTGTTCATGGAACCTTTACGATATCGTATGGAAAAATCAAAGTCCTGGATGAAATAAGTCCACCGTGCCTTACGACCTTTCAGGTCTTGTTGGTCACAAAAATATTTGAAGGACTCGTGGTCCGTGATTACCACAAAACGGTTTCCATAAAGATAATGGCGCCATGTTTTGAGCGCATGTATAACTGTAATTTCTTTTCTTGAACCGTATACCGACATTGAGCAAAATCAAGTTCCTTACTCTCGAATGCTATTAGTTTACCATCTTGATATAAGACAACACCTATAGCATAATCGCTTGCATCGGTTTCAACTTCAATGGTTTTAAAGGATCGAGTAAAAGAAGTGAAGGAGCCTTCCACACCAGGTCTTTGAGTTCCTTAAAGGCGAGGTCTAGTGTAGCATTCCACACAATAGGTTGTGTAGACTTACGCGATTGACCTTTTAGAAGATCAATAAACAGTGTCGTCAATTGGGAGTAATTACGAAGGGATTTTCGCAAAAACCCGACATGATCGAACTTCTCGAATATTCCGAAGAGTGGGCCAAAGTTTGATTTTCTCGATGCGAGAAGGATCAATTTCAACTCCTCGTTAGGTTATGAGATGTCCAAGATAAGGAATTGATTTCTTGAAGAACTCGCATTTTGAGATCTTCGCGTAGATTTGCTTGTCACGCAATGTTTGTAAAACAAAGCGGACATGTTTAGCATGTTCTTCTAATGTACGACTATAAACTAGAATATCATCCAAGAAAATAACAACAAATTTTCCAAGTTGTTCTCGGAAAATGTCATTCATTTCTTGTTGAAATGTGGCCAAAGCATTGGTCAAACCAAAAACTCATAATGACCATAGCGCGTACGAAATGTCGTTTTAGGAACATCGTCCTCACTTATACGAATTTGATGGTAGACCGTACGGAGATCAAGTTTCGTAAAGTACCGAGCTCCCTGGAGACGGTCAATTAGATCGTCAACCCGGGGCAATGGATATGAATTCTTGATTGTCACTTTATTGAAGCGTCAATAATTAATACACATACGCCATGTGCCCTCTTTCTTTTTTACCAAGAGAACAGGTGCACCCCATGGTGATTTACTATAACGTATATAACCCATTCGTAAATAGTCTTTGAGTTTCTTAGATACCTCATCCTCTTCGGATCGACTTAAGCGACAAGGAGGTATACTTATTGGTGCAACTCTAGGTACAATATCTATATGATGGTCTATATTACGTTTAGGAGGTAACCCATGTGGTAGTTCACTCGAAAAACCATCAGGAAAATCATTTAAGATTTCATCGAGTTGTTGTTGTTCAAAATATGATAATTGCGCTGAGACATTATCAATATTGTAAACGTGAATGTCCGGATCAAGTACACAATAAAATAAAGTAGAACAAGACAACTTGGATATTGATGGAGAGGAAACAATAGAAAGAGATTGTTTTTTAACACATTGAATAAAATGAGTACAATCGTTCAGTACAAAAGTAATTGAATGATGAACCCAATCAATAGATAAACCAGGGATAACCCAGTATTACATCAGTGGTACAAAGAGTCATTACATGGAAGTCTACTTCCTCTATATAAGTATCAATAGAAATTCCTAATGAATGAATCGCCTCGTTGATGTATTGTACTCTTCAATCAACCAAGTGCACCTTATAGGTGTGATCACTTACGATGGGTTGGATTCCCCATATCTGAACCAAACGATCATTCACAAAATTGTGTGAACTTCCTGAATCAAATAAAAATTGTACGGGAGATCCATTGATATACCCGTTTGCACGTAGTAAATCATTGGATCCCAATACATAGTGAGGGAAAGAACATTGACAATTACTTAAATGATGTTTATATACCTCAAGGACATTAGGAATCTGACCTTTATGGTCTGCAACTTTTGCTTTGTTGTCGTGCTCTTTCCGTTGGAGCTTTCGACATTGTTCTTTTGTATGAACCTTCTTTTTGCAGAATACGCAAAAAGGATGTTGTCGCTTACAATCACGATCCATGAATTCGTTGGGTGTCTTGCGTTTCCCAGCGAATTACGACTACTTAGTCCTGGGTGCTTCGTTGGGTTTATTATGGTCCTTCTTTGAAGTGCGTTGATAGCGAAGAACTATTTCAACGGCCTCTTCAAAGGATTTTGGATCCTTATCGTGCACTATCCAGTCATAGTCCGAATTGGGGATGCCATTGACAAAACAAGTTATCAACCAATTGTCCCCTTCTAGACCCAATTTTTGGATTTGGTTTCTAGCATGGTGGACATAGTCTTCTAGCAAAGAAAATTTCCAACTAGAGAGGTTCATTAATGCTTGTCCTGCCTCGGTTCAAGATGGAGGTTGTAGAAATTGGCCCTTGAGAACTGTGACAAAATCTGTCCAGGTATCATGCAATTTCCCCAAAGTTTGGAGCCCACGCCACGAGGCAGCGGCCTTACCCCCTAGTTCTCAGTCGGCATATGCAATCTTCATACTATTTGGCGTGGGATAGAGCTCAAAATGAGACTCCCATCAACCCAGCCACGTGCAAATTGCTTCTTCGGTTCTTTCCTTTTTTTCTCCCGTAAATGGCTTTACGACAAATGATGGTTCACCCTAACGCTCATCGGTCTATTAGTCTCACGTTGTAAACTAATGGCACGTGCCTCAAGAGCACTTTGAGATTGTTGAAGTTTGAACATCTTATGTGTGGTGGAACTAAGGAAATGTTGTATTTGTAAAAAATATGACTCAATGGACATTGGTCCAGGAGGATTTCCTTGAGTTCCTTCTGCTTGAGCTGATGACATCGGGTCGTTATTCTCAAAAGAGCTCAATTCGCTAGAGAGTTGGGTGCACCAATCGTCATGCATGACTACCTGACCAGAGAGTTTACTGCACTAAGCCATTGAATGATTATTTCTGGCAAAGAAATAGGATGAGGTCAGACAAATAGTCATAACATCAAGTGGTGATGTAAACATATCATGGGCCAACATTAATCGATATCATGATCTCACATCAATACCCCTCTAGACGTATGAGATGAGGTTCAAGATTAGGTTACTGCGGTAACACAAAGGTGTCTTAAAAACCATGGGGGTGACAAATGAATGTCTTTCCTTGATCTCTATATCGATTTTTTCATGGCGGTTCCCTGAGGCTCAACCATGTATGTTCGCGTCATGAATAGTTTTTACACGAAAAAAATGTTAACAATAAACTATGTTTCTATGCACATGTATGTGGTCTCGGCTCTTTAAGTCCTATTACGACCCCGAAGCACACTTAGACCTAAAGTCTAAACATGTATTATAATCATTTGTATCAACAATGTTGTATGGTCTTGGTCATATTTGAACTCGAGACGTCGAGAACAAATGCATTGAAAACTTGAGCTAACCAAATAGGTTGCTCGTGTTGAATGTTTAACATTTTATGCATATAAGAGATATGTGAGGCATTTGCCCATTGATATATGTTTTTTTAAAAGAAACATATATGTCAAGAGTTCTTATTTCCCAAGCCCTCTTGTTTACCACAAACTATGTTGGTACATTACCTAACCTCAAGTCTCATAATTACGATGGCATACGCCAAAGTGCAACCTAATGGTCAAGCCAAATGAGCCCTATTTTCGTAGTAGGCCCACGTGGCCCATCACATGGTTATATCATTACGAAGGCCTTTCGTAAGAATGATCTCATGGTGCATCGTATCCATGTAATGAGGGAGGGATGTTGGATATGTGTGTCATAGGAGCGACCTCACATGAAGTGGGTCAAAGCCTACGTTCTCAACATCATTGTGGCTATGAGCATTTTGTTACGTAATGAAATTGAAGTGACCAACGGTGATGTCAACAAAAAATTTGTTGAAAAAAGGATGGTGACTACACCATTCTCACAAAAATGTGAGGACGGCCACCGAGATCCTTTCCCCGAATATACACATACGACATAGAAATCACGTAATAACTAATATACACATATATATGATCAAATATGTATACACGTGATCACATATGCATATATTTTAAAAAAAATCGCAATATCAAATAGCCAACAATGATGTAATCGAGATACATAATTGAGGCATTTAGCCTCTACGTACACGAAACATCCAAAAATAAGGGTAATCGTAATGCGCAATTGAGGCATTGACCTCTTATGCATACGACACCAAATGCATACCATTTACATTGAAATCGAGGTATTGACCTCATACGCATACGTAACATATGTATGTGAACGTAATACGCAATTGAGGTATTAACCTCGTACGCATACGACACGAATCACATATCAAATATACACATATGCAATTGTTTTACACAACCAAGTAACTACCACTACAACATCATTGAATCAATAAAGAAAAAAACATATTGATTGTACATGAATAGATTGGGAGAAGAAAGAATAGCAAAAAAAACAAGAAAGAGTTACTGAAGTTCGTTTGTTGATCAATCGCTATCTAGATCAAGGTCGACCGCACGTCAATCGATCACCATCCATCAAGAAGTCAAAAACCAACAAAAGAAACATTAGAAACAATAGCTCTGATACCAACTGTTAGAGCGATGGTTTAACGAAAGCATATGATAAGGACATAAGATATAAGAAATAAGAAAGGAGAGAGAGAAAGAAGGGTGTCGATCCACCCAACCACCCCCGAGCGAAGGGATCGAGACAGACTCGAGCCTCGATCGGCGTCCCATACCACCGTCGTGGTGTCGAGTCGTACCTAGTGCTGGCGCAATCGCTACAAGAGTTGACCCACCACAAGAACAGAGTCACAACGTAGTCAACAGATGATCAAATGAGGGTAGCTAGGCCTCAGATTTATAGCGAGCCCCCAGGCTCCCAGGCAAGTTCACACTTGGCCTAATGGGTTGTCTCAACCCCGCAGATTAAAAGTAATCCTCCCTTCTTTACACTCTCCTTTAACCCTCACACCTATCCACGTGTATAGAATACTATGGTAAATTCTCACCACAGGATATTATATGGCCATGCCCGTAACACCATACATCATTGTGTACTATCTCAAGTGCATACCTGCTTAGATATTTCTCACGTTTAAACAGTAATCTAGAATGTTTACCAAATTGACATGCTTCACATAATTGATGGGGATAGCCTCCTTTGAAATTTGGCAATCCATGAACAACATTTCCATATTGCATTTGCTTAAGCTTTTGAACATTTACATGACCTAACCATTTATGCCACAAATCCAATTGTGCAATAGATTTATTATCATGACTAACAAACATTACTTGGGAATCATGCATTTTTACCTCCATGGTGAATAATCTATCTTGCTTTGTTCCTTTAGCAATAATTTTAAACTGCTTTCTTGGATCTTCTACATAGAATCCTTTTGATGTGAATCGAACTTTATATCCCTTCTCTACTATTTTCCCTACATATATCAAATTCTTAGTAATTGTTGGCACATGAAGTACTTCAAACAAACAATTTGTTCCATTAGTTGTTTGAAACCTTACATCACCAATATGCTTTATTGAATGTGATGTATCATCACCTATCTGAACATGTCCTGATGTACTTGGCACAAACAAATTACTAAACCAAACTTTATTATATGACATCCGATTACTGCATCATTATCAATATACCAATCATTACTATTTGACTTGTCACCTTTAATCATATGATTCATCACAAAAACATTTCCATTCTTATTAGAAGTTGATGCAAAATTACTTGATTGTAATTTATTGTTATTTCTATAATAACATTGATGTGCATAATGACCAAATTTTCCACATACATAACAATTATTTTGACTTCTATTATTTGACCATCATCCTTGACCTCTACCTCTTTGTTTATCTCTACCTCTTAATTCTCCTCAATGATTTTGATTTTGATTTTGACTTTCATCTCTATCACGATGTTGATAGTTATTTATCCTTCCTCTACCTCTTCCTCTTCCTTGTTGTCCTCTTCCAAATCTTCCTCTTCCTCTTGATCTTGCATACAATACTTGCAGTTGATTGCCCTTGGGATATGAACCTTGTAGGTTCATCTCCTCTGTAATCATTCGTGAAACCAATTGATCAAAATCTGGTAAATTCTCTCTAATATATAGTGATGTAGTAAAAGCCTTCCACTTATCATCACCTTTTAAACCATTCAAAGTATATGTAATTAAATCATCATCATCTACCGTTAATCCAATAGATCCTAATGCATCCGCCAATTCTTTAACTCGTAGAATATAATCATTTATAGTAATTGAGGGGGATTTCCTCGAATTATTCAACTCACTCTTTAATTGTATTTTTCTAGCCTTGGTAGAGGAAAAATACAATATCTCTGAAGTATCCCACACTTGTTTTGATGTAGTTAACTCTTGTATATGACCAATCATTGAATTTGATATATGTTGTGAAAGAAAGAATATACCTCTTTTATCCTTTTCATTCCAATTATTAAATTGCCTTAGTAGCTAGAAAAGTAGTAGGCCACTTGTAATTCATAATATATGTTTAATTAGTGATAAAAACTAAAATATCATGAGACATAAGAAGAAATTTGTGTAATTAGACAAGCATATACATCAAATAGATTATATTAGAAGAGGATTATTGCTTATACATGAGCATGAATAGCTTAGAGGATTTAAGAGAGAAGAGGATTAACATAAGTTAACTCTAGCTTGTGGAGGGTGCTTCTCTATTTTTAGCACACCCTCTTACATCTATGCATTGCCTTTTATAGAGAGGTTGGGTCTTTCTAGTTGCATGTCTAATTTGAGTGGTTCTTCTTTTTCATATATTTTTTACCATTGCTTTGCTCCTCTTTTTCTTCCTTTATGCAAACTTCTTTGCTCCACCATAGAATTACTCTTTTACTTTTTATCTTGCTCACTACTTTTAGAGTAAATACATAGATATATGTCTAATATAAAATCTTTATGACATATTTTAATTATTAATATTACCTATCATATTAGTATATATTAATAATATACTAGGCTACTTATATCCTAGTTATATATTTATTAAATAAAACTTATATCCTAGTTATAAAAACTCAATATACTAATGAGCTTGCTTCTTTCAACTCCGATGACATATTGTTATCTCAACAACATTATGTGTTGAATATGTTGTACAAGTTCAGCATGACGGATTGTCGACCAGTCTCCACACCCTTGGACTAGAACCTAAAGCTTCGTCCCGACTCTGGACCAACCTGCGATGAGAAACGGTTCTAAAAAATTGTCAAAAGCCTCATTTATTTGACAATCACCCGACCTGACATAGCATCCGGTCGGAGCGATCAATCAATTCATGCAGAAGTTGACTATGGAGCACCTTCAGTGCGCGCACCGAATACTGAGGTATGTTAGCAACACTAAGGACCGGGACTGTTATACCGGCGTGGTATAACCGAGAAGCTAGTCGGATATACTCATGTCAATTGGGCCGGAGATGCATCAGATTGACAGTCCACTTCAAGATTCATGTTTTCTTTGGGTAGTGCAGTTGTTGCGTGGAGCAGCAAAACACAACCAACTGTAGCTCTGTCGAGCAATGAGGCTAAATATCGGGGCACTATTGTTGCCACCTGTGAAGCCATTCGGCTTCCGCGGTTGCTACAAGACCTCCGGATCGAAGTACTGACTTCGATCCCAATCTACCGTGACAACATGAGCAGCATGCAACTAGCCAAAAACCTCGTGTTGCATGCTCGGACAAAGCACATCAAAGTGCATTATCACTTTGTGCGGGAGAGGGTTCTCTGCGGTGAAGTAGGACTCCGGTATGTCCAAATGGATCGGCAGGTTGCCGACATCTTCATGAAGGCCCTTGGGACCAACAAGTTGCAGCATTTGTCGGAGATTCTTGGTCTTCAACATTTTGACGTGCCACACTTGAGGGGGAGAACCGGAACTGATACGGGGAGAACCGGAACGGAAACTGGGAAAACAGGGGGAGACAAGAAGAAAAAGGAAGTTGAGTTGACTAAAGAAGTCGGCACATCCGATAAATTCGGAACAAGTGGTGACGGCGGCGGAGTCAAGAAGGAGAGAGTCGACCAGAAGAAGAAGGCCAAGACCCGGACATGGTCTAATGTGGTAAAGGGCCTGAAGACTGATGACAAATTGGAGATATCCAATTCGGACAAGAGTTGGAACGAATCGCATGCACCCGATTCAAAAGAGGTGGTTAATTCAGATGAACCAGATCAACTCAAGGCCAAACAGACGAGGAGGCAGCGGAAATCCACATCAATACGAAGGGACTGACGAGTCTAAGAACACCGAAGTTGCAACAACGAAGGAGCTGAGACGAGCCTTCTAAGCAGACAAGCCGACCGAGAAGGTCGAGCAACGCAGAACTAGACGGGTCGAGGAAAGATGAACCGGTGTTGCGAAAATACGACGAGGATACGTGAACTTTAGGCAGGACCCCGGGGCCTCCGACCGGAAGATATCAGATTCGTATGATTATATTAAACAATTAATATAAAATGAGAAAGATTCACAAATTTCATTAATAAAGGGAAAGAAAAATTAAAATCAATCTCAAGATTGAGATTACAAAAAGTTTAGCTAATGGAGATTACTAGAGTAATAGATAAGAGGAAATTAAGATATGGATTCTATAGAAAATTAGGGTTCTTGGCTTTGATAAGAGATTATGGTTTTATGAGTTGAATAGCTTCCGTATGGAAAATTTAGGGTTATGGGTAAGATATGGCTTCCGTAGGGAAAATTAGGGTTTTTTAGTGTTATGGTTTCCGTAGGGAAAATTAGGGTTTTTTAGTGTTATGGTTTCCGTAGGGAAAATTAGGATTTATGAGAGTTATGGCTTCCCTAAGATAAGGGAGCTGAGAAGGAAAAGAAAATAATGGAGAGAGTGTATCTGTAGGGAAAAAAATGGAATATATATGGAGTTCTCTGTTGATCATACCCTTCCATGTTTCTTTGCATGTCCACTTTTAGTTGCATAGCTTTTTCTTTAAGTTGAATCTATTTTTAGTTGCATGGCTTTTCTTTTAGTTGCATGCAACCGTCCACATGACCTTTACTTCAAATTGCTTCACTTCACTTTAATTAGCCACATGATATCATTATCCGTTCGGTTTGCGTCCAGCCTCATCCGATCGCCGGTTCCGTCCGATCGCCGATTGCCGCCGCCTCACCGGCTCCGCCGTCAATTCCGATTTGCTTACCGGCCAGTTTCCGGTTTTGCTTACCGACCAGTTTCAGTTTTGCTTATCGGTGGGTTCTAATTTTGCTTACCGGACAGTTTCCGATTTTTGGGAACTTAGCCACCATCATCCATCAAGACAAAGTGGCCAAAGTGCTCTTAGCACATATGGAAAGTGAGGGGTCTCAAGGTGCTTATATAGCCAGAGCCTTAAGTTTCCTATCTATGTGGGATAAATCATAGTTCTATTTTCCCTATCATCTCTAGCATCCATCTTTCTATAACATCCCATTAAGCTAATATAAAGTACTTATTTTATTATTATTACTTTTTACATAGTGTGAGAAGATTCACACGACACCGGACCGGACGAGGAGCGCGAGCCAGGCGGGAGGACACTAGGAAGAGCCTGAGGAGAGGACCAGCTACCGCAGACATTGGCACTGCAATCCGACCTCAACTTGAGCTTGAGGGGGACTGTTGAGCGGACAAGCTCAACTGGATTCGGATTGGCTTGAATAAGCCAGAGCCGGATCCGTATACAGATCGGAGAATCAGATGGGTATTCGGAACCAAGAGCCAGGTCAAAGAGTCGGATCGGATTGTAACCGGTAGGCCGTTAGGGGCCTACGAATCTAGCCTAGTACGTAAGCATATTTTTAGGAGTTAGTGTGAGTCGCTCATATGACCATTGAAGTACATATCAGTACTTCTGTCAATCCGTGTAAGGACTTGTATAAAAGTGCTCACTGAGCACATTGTATGTACAAAGTGTTATTATTTTGAATTGACTTCACTGTTTTGCTCTCTCTATCTCTCCCGCTCTCTATCTATGTGATTCAAGCTTCCATTAAACCTTGTCTCTGTTTTTTGTTGTTATCCGGATAAATCGGTTTGTCAAAGCTTCCATATATTAACTTTGACAAGAACTTAGAGAGAAGGTGACTACATAAGCACCTTCTCCTTCTCTTACATGTACCTACCATCATGAAGAATTTGGTCTTAGTCAGCCAAATTGTGGGGCAAGGCATGTGAGTCTGCTTTAACCACTCAGAGTGCTTCATTGAGAAAGAGGGTTGACTCATCACTCAAGGACGAAGAGAAGGTGGAATGTTCATTCTCGACTCTCACAAGATGAAATCGAAGTCAACACAAACATAGAGTTGTGTCACAAGAGAATTGGCCACATCAATCTCCATACCCTCAAGGCAATGCAATCGATAGGATTCGTCATCGAGCTCCCGACCTTCAAAGAGAAAGAGATTGAAGATGTATGTGAAGCTTTCCAATTCGGGAAACAACATTGACACCCATTCTGAAAGAACAAAACGTGAGCAAAGGCCTCCTAGATGTGATCCGCTCAACCAAGTAGGAACCAACATAGATGGCAACAGTCAAAGGATGTTGATACTATGTCACATTCATACTTGGATCTATCCGATGCACCACAAGAATGAAGTGTTCACACACTTCCAACCATTGTTGTAAAATACTTAGCATAAAATACGTGTAGAATATGTATTCTATGTATTCTACAAGCATTCTAACTTTTTTTTAAATATACTTAGAATACGTATTTTATAGATAAAATACGTTAAATACTTAGAATACGTGTAGAATATTTAGAATAGGTTTAGAATACTTAAAATACGTGTAGAACACTTGTAAAATACGTTAAATACTTCTTAAATTTTAAAGTTTTTCTTCTTCAAAAAAAAGAAATGTTTTTGAAATGATAAATACTTGTTAAATGTGTTGAATACGTAGAATACGTTGTCGTGGAGAAAACCGACCTTAGGCAGAATCAGTGTAAAAGGTGCATAAACCGGCCCTTACGCGCGCGCACAAGTATTGATCAGTTGTACATAATTAGGAATAGGTCGGCTGATGTAAATATACTAGGTAGTACACATTTATTAGCTAGGAAATCGATGAGTAACTCTGTCTGAAGGGACAGAGAATAAGGATGATGTATTCAGGATGTGACAGCCCTCCCCAGTAGCCTATAGAAGAGGGGAGAAGGCTGAAACAAGTATCACGTTTTGGCGAGGACGGAGTGTTGTCGGACTGGGGACCGAGCCTTCTCCTCCTCTATTGTTGTTCTTTACAGGTTTCTAGGGCGGTTGCCCTTGCTTCGAGTAAAGCCCGAGTGCTTCCGGCAGAGGCTCCATTGTATGTGTGCAAGTGTGTGTGTGCGTTGGGTCTATTGTCAGCGTGCCAGTTAGAATCTCACGGGCGCTGTGTTGAACAACAGTGCTCGGCCACAACCGAGGAATAGGATCGATTCACAGAAAACGGGAAATACACGAAATGCACGAAGACAATAGAGAGAAGAGTACACAGGATGTTTTACGTGGAAAACCCTAAGTGGGAAAAACCACGGGAGTCCTCAAACTCCAACTATCACTATACACAGAGATGTACAATGGTGATGCTACAGGGCAACAACCTTGAGCTCACTGCCTTCGCCACAGGTGGCGGTATTACACAGAGGCGTCGACCTCTTCCTTCCTCTCCCTCTCGGCTGCTCTCACTTTTCTCTCTCTCGGCTAAAACATAAAAATGAGCAACAACATCAAACTGTTTGCCCTAAGTCATATTTATACACATATGACTTTCGGGCTATTTACAAATATAGCCTCAAGGGCCCTTGGCAAACATATTCACAAATATGTCCCCACATCCGGATCTCTCTCTCCGGGTACATACGTCATCCGGCTCCGTAACCGGGGTCTTCAGCATCCGGCTCCGTAACCGGGGTCTTCAGCATCCGGCTCCATAACCGGGGTCTTCATCATCCGGATCCGTAGCCGGGTACTCTTCATCCGGCTTCATGCCGGGTACTCTTCATCACCCGGTTCCGTAACGGCCTCCGGGCTTGCCGTCATTCATCTCCGGACATCCCATCCGGAGGGACCGAAATCCCAACAAACTCCCCCTTCACTTCGGCATGGGATGTCTCTCCAACCCGATCCTCTTCCGGCATGCTTCCAGCTTGTCGGGTGTGAGCACCTTGGTCAGCATATCCGACCCGTTCTCGTCCGTGTGGATCTTCGTCAGCACGAACTCCTTGTCTTCTATCCTTTCCCGGATCCAGTGGTATCTACGCTGGATGTGTTTCGTCCGGGAATGGTAGGCCGCGTTCTTCGCAAGGTGGATGGCACTCTGACTATCGCAGTAGAGTCGGTACTCCTCCTGCCGGATACCGAGCTCTCTAATGAAGTCCTTCATCCATATTATTTCCTTGCCGGCTTCAACGGCCGCCATGTACTCCGCCTCCGTGGTTGATAACGCAACCGTCTTCTGCAGCCTCGACTGCCATGAAACAGCTCCCCCTACATACGTCATCACATACCCTGATGTGGACCGGCTGGTATCTGCGTCAGCCGACATATCCGAATCGGTGAAGCCGTCGAGTTCGGGCTTACCGGAGCCGAATCGGAGGCACATGTTTGATGTGCCCTTCAGGTATCGGAGTATCCACTTGACCGCGTTCCAATGCTCTTTGCCGGGATTGCTCATGTACCGGCTCACCACTCCGACTGCATATCCTATGTCCGGTCTCGTACACACCATGGCGTACATCAAGCTCCCGACGGCTGAGGCATACGGCACTTTCATCATATCCTCCTTTTCAGCCTTTGTCTTGGGACTTTGCTTGTTGGACAGCTTGCAGTTTGCCGGGAGGGTCGATCCGACCGGCCTTGCTTCCGACATGTTGAACCGTTTAAGCACCTTTGTCACGTACTTCTCCTGTGACAGCCACAACTGCTTCTTGCTCCGGTCCCGGATGATGTGCATCCCTAGTATTTGTCTCGCCGGACCCAAGTTCTTCATCGAGAAGGTTCGGTGAAGAGCCTTCTTCAGCATCCGTATCTTGACCTGGTCCCGTCCGACGATCAACATGTCGTCCACGTACAGGAGGAGTATTAGAAAGTCTCCTCCTTCGAACTTCTTCACAAACACGCAGTGGTCGGACTGCGTTTTGAGGTACCCTTCGTCGGTCATGAAGGAGTCGAACTTCCGGTACCATTGCCGGGGAGCCTGCTTCAGTCCGTACAGGCTCTTCTTCAACCGGCATACCAGGTGCTCCTTCCCTTTCTTCTCGAATCCTTCCGGTTGCTGCATGAAGATCTCTTCTTCGAGGTCACCGTGAAGGAATGCCGTCTTCACGTCCATCTGTTCTACCTCGAGGTCCAGGCTTGCCGCTATGCTCAGCACCGTCCGGATGGAGGTCATCTTCACTACCGGGGCAAATATCTCGTCGAAGTCGACGCCCTTCTTCTGCTGAAACCCCTTCACCACGATCCTGGCTTTGTATCTCGGGGGGTTTCCGGCATCTCCCGGTTTCAGCTTGAACACCCACTTGTTTCGCAGTGCCCGCTTTCCTTTCGGCAACTCCACAAGTTCATATGTGTGGTTCTCATGCAGGGAATCCATCTCCTCCTGCATGGCACTTAACCACCTGCGGCTATGGGTGTCAAGCTTTGCTTCTTCACCACTGCTTGTGCTCTGGTTCCGGAAATCTCCGGGGGGCCCTTCTCTCTCTTAGAGGATATCTCCGTTCCGGAGCTTCGGTAACCGGTTCTTCCGGTTCTTCTTCATCCGAATCCATTTCGGGATCGGGGCCGGTTCCGGTATCATTTTCATCTTCTTCGGCCGGTTCTGTTTCTTCATCGTCTTCGGCCGGATCCTCGAGTGCTAACCGGTCCCTTGCCGGTCGGGACTGCTCCTCGTAGAGTTGATCCTCACCGGTCGACTTGGAGCTCTTCATCTTCTTCTCCGACTCCCAGTCGGCGAGTGTCTTGTTCTCCATGAAGATGATATCACGACTCCGGAATATCTTCTTGTCGACCGGGTCCCATACTCGGTAGCCGAACTCGTCGTCGCCGTAACCGAGGAATATGCATGGCCGGGTCTTTGGATCTAACTTTCCTCTCCGGTCCTTTGCCACATGCACATATGCGAGACACCCGAACACCTTCAGATACCGGTAGGATACTTCCCTACCGGTCCACACTCTCTGCGGTGTGTCTCCGTCCAAAGGTACTGAGGGTGATCTGTTTATCACGTATGTCGCCGTCGACATTGCCTCAGCCCAAAACCCCTTGGGTAATTTCGCATGCGCCAGCATACTCCGGACCCTCTCCATTATGGTCCGGTTCATCCTCTCGGCCAGCCCGTTCAGTTCCGGCGTCTTCGGCACAGTAAACTCGAGCCGGATTCCCTTCGAGCGACAGTACTCCTGGAACTGCCCCCGGTATTCCCCTCCGTTATCCGCTCGTATCGCTTTCAGCTTCTTGCCGGATTCTCTTTCCACTCTCGCGTGGAGTTCTTTGAAGACGCACAACACTTGGTCCTTTGTCTTCAACGGTGCCGTCCACAGCTTCCGGCTGTGGTCATCAATGAATGTCACGAAGTACTGGGCTCCGCCATGTGACTTCGTTTCTACTTGACACACGTCAGTGTGCACCAGCTCCAATGGTGCGCTACGTCTCGTCGGTGGCCTTGAGTGGAAGGAGGTCCGGTTTTGCTTACCGGCCAGGCAGTCGGTGCACTTCTCCAGGTGCACATGCTTCACTGGAATAAGGTTGTCTTCTGCAAGCCTCTTCATCCCCTTCTCACTCATGTGGCACAGTCTCTTGTGCCACAGCTCACCGGCAGTGTCGGCTGCCACGTTCAGCTCCTCCGGACATAGCCGGGAATTCATCAGGTACAGAGTGTTGACCTTCCGGGCCCGAGCCACTATCAGGCTCCCCTTGCTGAACTTCATGACACCGTTCCGGATGCTACCCGTGTAGCCTTCATCATCTAGCCTCCCGGCCGAGATCAGGTTCAATCGGACCTCCGGAACGTGTCGCACATCCTTCAGCAGCATCTTGCATCCGGTTGATGTCATCAGCCACACGTCTCCTATGCCGGCAATCCGGCATGTGCCTTCATTTCCCATCCGGACACAGCCATGCTCACCGGCTGTGTAGGATGAGAAGTATTTCTTCTCCGGGGTTAGGTGGAACGACGCTCCGGAATCGACCACCCAGGTCATCTCTTCACCGGCAAGGTTTAGCTCCGTCTCTTCGGTAATGAGCATTATCTCTTCTTCACTTGCCGCGAATGCCGTCGTTCCTCTCCGGTCCTTCCCTCGCCGATCCGGACCTCTCCGGTCCGTGGCTCCCCGGTATGCACCGTTTCTCTCCGGTGACTTCTTCGAATCGGTGTCGTCGGCTCCGTTGTCCTTTCGGTAATGCCGACAATTCTTCCGGAAGTGCCCCGGCTTCCCACAGTGGAAGCATGTGGGTCTTCCTCTTGACTGCGACCGGGTCCCCGACTTCTCCCGTCTTTGCGGACTCCGGTTCCATTGTCTTCCCCGTTCCGATTCGGTAAGCAGCGCCTTCGAGTCGGAGGCCGGCTCTTTATCTCTCCGACGCGCTTCTTCATTTAGAATACTTGTCTTTACCGTTTGTAGAGACAAGTTATCTTCGGTGCAGGAGGTGCTGAGAGTCACCACCAAGTTCTCCCAGCTTTCCGGCAATGTACACATCAGAATGATGGCTTGCATTGCATCCTCCAACGGGAACTTGATCGCCGCAAGCTGGTTCACGAATCCCATGAACGTGCTCACGTGTTCCACCATATTCTCGCCGTCCCGGTACTTGAGGTTCACTATCTTCCTCATCAGGGAGGTCCGGTTCAACGCATTCTTCCTCTCGTAGAGGCCCGACAGCTTCTTCCACATCTCATATGCGTTGGTGTCGTTCGCCACATGTTGCAGAACACTTACATCTACATATTGCCGGATCGTCGCTACGGCTTTCCGGTTCAGGAGCTTCCACTCCGACTCTATTACCCCCTTGGGTATCTCGGCATTGTCGATCGGTTCGTACAGGTCTCGGACGATGAGGAGGTCTTCCATCTTTATCTTCCAGTCGGCGTAGTTCTGTGAGTTCAACACCATCATGCCCGGAGGCCCACTACCGCCGCCTTCCATTTTCTGTGTTAACCAGGCTCTGATACCACTTTGTTGAACAACAGTGCTCGGCCACAACCGAGGAATAGGATCGATTCACAGAAAACGGGAAATACACGAAATGCACGAAGACAATAGAGAGAAGAGTACACAGGATGTTTTACGTGGAAAACCCTAAGTGGGAAAAACCACGGGAGTCCTCAAACTCCAACTATCACTATACACAGAGATGTACAATGGTGATGCTACAGGGCAACAACCTTGAGCTCACTGCCTTCGCCACAGGTGGCGGTATTACACAGAGGCGTCGACCTCTTCCTTCCTCTCCCTCTCGGCTGCTCTCACTTTTCTCTCTCTCGGCTAAAACATAAAAATGAGCAACAACATCAAACTGTTTGCCCTAAGTCATATTTATACACATATGACTTTCGGGCTATTTACAAATATAGCCTCAAGGGCCCTTGGCAAACATATTCACAAATATGTCCCCGCATCCGGATCTCTCTCTCCGGGTACATACGTCATCCGGCTCCGTAACCGGGGTCTTCAGCATCCGGCTCCGTAACCGGGGTCTTCAGCATCCGGCTCCATAACCGGGGTCTTCATCATCCGGATCCGTAGCCGGGTACTCTTCATCCGGCTTCATGCCGGGTACTCTTCATCACCCGGTTCCGTAACGGCCTCCGGGCTTGCCGTCATTCATCTCCGGACATCCCATCCGGAGGGACCGAAATCCCAACACGCTGTAACCCTTTATAGTTGGAATTAATTCTCCAGTTCATTGTCTCTCTGTGTTTCTGCATGTTTTCCCCTTTCACTGTCTGGTGGGTGTGCATCTCTATTCATTCTGTACACGCGGTCATGATCCATTTGGCTAGTAAGCATTGCTTGCCGGAGGCCGGTGTTCACCAATTCGGCGCTTGTGCTCTCCTCTCTCCTCTTATTTCTTGCACTCCTTGGTCCAAGGCCTCTGTGGTCCCACCTTAGTTTCATACGCGAGAGCGTAACAACACGACATATTTTTGGTGAACCCGAAGTGAAACAAGGCGGCAGAGAAGTAGAAGATGAGGGGATTAGAGCTTGGTGAAGCCATGGCGATAGCCGTTGATCGGATAGTAAGTGCTCGTGAGTACTTAGCAAGCCAAAATGAGGATACGCCCAAGTTAAACACGAACTCTGGGGCATCGTTTCGGCGGTCAAGGCCGACAAAGACTACTTGATCGGGATGGAGGTAATAATCGAGACGGACTGCCTACCAATCCTCGGTATGGTTTCCGGATGCGCGACGCCGGACCTAGCGATGCTCAGGTGGATCGCGTACATTAAGTCCCTGAATCCGAAGATACGTCACATCTCCAGGAAGGACAACGCCATGACCGACATGCTTTCAAAAACGCGGTTTGATGACGAAGACGGCATGGTTTCGGAGGACGAAGAAGTCGGCATGGACTTCTTCAAGTCGGCTTACGTGACAACAAGGGAAGGGAGCACTCCGGCGCTTAATGAGTTTGACTAGGGCGAGTAGGACGGGGAGTGGCTCCGGATTGGCAGGTTCCTAGAAACGCTGACGTCGAACGCGGCGTGGACGACAGAAGAGGCTAACCGGATCCGGAAGAAAGCGTACCAGTTCTTCCTATAGGACGGAAGCATATGGAAACACCCAAAGATGCGAGGTGGCGTCCCACTCCAGGTAGTGGCGAAGAAGGAAGAGCAAGAGGTGTTGCTAACGGTGTATCACGAGAGTCCTTGGGCCGGATATCATGGGACGTGGGCCACATTCAAAAAGCTGAAGGAGAAGTATTGGTGGCCGGGATTGTACTGGGACGTTCATCAATTCGTAAGGACTTGCGAGTGTTGCCAGATGCACTCCGTGATCCGACATCGAGACGAGCTACACCCGACCTACCCGCCAACTGTCCTTCAAATGGATGGTGGACTTAGTGACGATGCCGATGGGGGTAGGGCAAATGCGGTACTTGGTGCTAGCGGGAGAGGACTTGACAAATCAAGTGGAGGGTCACGCATTGCCGAACAAGACGACTACAGTCGTGTGCCGATTCCTAATTGACGAGGTGGTGTGCCCGTACGGGTGGGTGGGGAAGATCGTGGCTGACCGGGGGGAGCTAGATGCACAGGAAGCCGACGAGTTGTTCAATCGGCTAGGGGTTAAGCTCTCCCTCACTACGACGTACAATCCGGAGGCGAATGGGAAGGTAGAGCGCGGGCACGGGCCGATTGTGAAGGCGTTACTACGGCCATGCGAAGGGCAAGTCTGGAATTGGCCACGGCTTCTACCTTACACTGTCGTGAAGATCCGTCACTACGCGCGGATCGTGAGGCGGAACCGCCGGGGTTCTGGACCAGAAGGATTTAGAGTCAATACAAGCTTTGGCGAGAAAGTACTTAAGATAGATTGGGAAAGAGAGAAGATGAGATTACACGATTGATTTGATAATGAATTTCTTCTTCTTAATTTTCATAAAAAAAACCGTCCTTTTTCTCCTCCCCCTTCCCTCTTTTATAGATGCTCTCATGCATCTGAGGGTACAAGACATGCATTAAGTATTACATGTGGTGCATGCTAACCATGTCACTCATTTTAGCTCTCATGTATGAGAATTTACATGTAAAAGTACAATGATAGAATTATAATTTCAACTAACTACCATGGCTTAATGGTAAGCCAATTGACTCCTAACTTGGAGGTGCAAGGTTTGAATCCTTACTTGCCCTCCTTGTATATGTAAATATGTATATATATTTATATATTTATTTATGACGCCGGTTCGCCGGATGCCGGTGCCTCCGTCGGTTATCGGTGCTGTCGTCGGTTACCGGTGCCTCGCCGGATGCCGTCGGATCACCGTCGCCAGATTGCCGTCGGATCATTGGCTCCATCGTCGGTCCGGTTTTGGTTGGCCAAAACCCTTTACGAGTAGCTAGCCCACCTCCACTCTTAGTTCAAGTTACCTTGAACTCTCTATGCTCCACACATAGACACAAAGATAATATCTTTTGCTCCACCTTATATATGATGAGAACTGTATTTGTCGTGCCTATGTGGGATATCTCACAATTTTCTCCTTTCCTTTTACAAACTTTATACCCTCATATCTTGACATTTAGTTGTCCGTTTCTCGTGTAATAAAGTGCATTCGAAACCTCCATCATTTTGTACTTAGATATTAAATCTATTTAAAATGTTATCTTCACAATTATTGTACTACGTGATTCATACTCGATTTCGTACGTTTTATAGGATTTTCACACTATTGTCGAAAATCTTCACGACATCCACCCCCACCAAACCGCACGTCCTCCGGTACGTGCCAAGAAGAGAAGAAGTGAGATTTCGGCTACGATGATCAATTAGATTCCTCCATGTCTTCATTTTCATCCGGCCTATTATGTTCATCGTCGAGGTAATCGAGGTCAGGATCCTTGTCTTGTCTTTTCTTGAAAAGCTTTACTCTTTTTCCCGCAATGGGTACGACCAACCTTGATCCGTCTAGTTCCGCAAGGTGGTATGTGGCATTATCGTTGGCACTTGTCACCACATACGGCCCGAACCATCTTCTTGCAAACTTCCTTGTTGTACTATGTTGATTGTCAAGGGTGTTGTCGTAAACCAAAACCCAATCCCCTTCTTCAATCTTCTTGGGACGAAGTCGATGCGTGTTGTCGAACCGAACTTTGTTCTTTACTCGGGCTGCCTTCATCATCTTTCGCGCTTTTTCTAAATCTTCAGGTCTTCTTTCAAGTTGCCTTATCCGCGCCGCTAATAACTCTTCTCGGCTCATCTCGTTCTCCCACAGTATCGCTACCCATGAGGCGATCGTCCTTTCGATGGGCATAATCGGCTTTTGTCCATACATAAGCTCCGTCGGCATATACCCTGTCACCGAGCTATGTGTCGTTCTATCGGCCCACAAGGCATAGGGTAATAGTCGTGGCCAATTCCCGACTCGACCGTTGCATGCCCGTACGATGGCTTTAACGATAGGTCCATGCCCTCGCTCAATCTTCCCATTTGCTTCCGGATTGTAGGCAGTCGTGAGGGAGAGCTTCACGCCTAGTCTTTCAAAGAGCTCTGTCGCTTCGTGCGCGTCCAACTCCCCTCGGTCGGCCACTATCTTCCCTACACATCCATATCGGCAAACAACATCTTCAAGTAAAAATTTACAAACGGCTGAAGTCGTCTTATTTGTCAAGGCTCGTCCTTCCACTTGATTTGTCAAGTCTTCCCTTGCGAGCGCTAAGTACTTCATTTGTCCCACTCCCATTGGCATCGAGACCAGATCCACCATCCATTTGAAGTGAATGGTGAGTGGGTATGTCGGCTTTAACTCATCACGATGACGTATATTTGAATATATTTGGCAAGTTTCACATGTGGACACGAAATGGAGTACATCTTTGTACATGCTTGGCCACTAGTACTTCTCCTTCAATTTTTCGAACGTCACCCATGTTCCTCTATGACCTGCCCAAGCACTCTCGTGGAATTCGGTCATCAGCGTCTCTTGCTCTTCTTTCTTTACCACCACTTGACGTGGTATTCCTGTCCTTTTTTTTGGATGTCGCCAAAGGAATCCTCCCTTCAAGAAGTATCGATAAGCTTTCTTTCGGATTCGTAGGGCCTCCTCCTTTGCCAACGAAGCATCTGTCGTCAATGTTCTTAGGAATCTACCGATGAGTAACCATTCTCCTTCGTATTCGTTCTCGTTGAAGGTGTGGAGGATTTGCGTGTCCTGGTCTTCCGCCGACAATCGAGCCATCTTGAAGAAGTCGAGGGCGACATCTTCATCTTCCGAAACCATGTTACTTCCATTTGAAAATCTTGCCCTCGACAGCATGTCAGCCATGGCGTTCTTCTTCCCTGCGATGTGACGGATTTCTGGGTTTAAAGACTTGATGTAGGCGATCCACCTTAGCATAGCAAGATCTGGGGTCGCACATCCCGAGACCATTCCGAGAATTGGGAGACAATCTGTCTCTATTATCACTTCTGACCCGATCAGGTAATCTTTGTCCGTCTTCACTGCCGACACAATACCCCAAAGTTCCCGCTTGACTTGGGCATATCTTTGTTGCCGTTCGCTGAGAACCTTTGCTCCGAACCAGACGGCATATCGCGCATTATCTTCACCTTCTTGATTGATGACCCACCCGATTCCGGTTGGGCTCGTATCTACGGTCACGTAAATTGGTTTCCCTTCGGCATAGTCGGCCTTCCTTAGTGCCGGAGCTTCAAGAAGCAGTTTCTTTAATCTTCGCATCGCCTCTGTGTGCTCGTCTCGCCATTCGAACTTTATTCTTTTCTTTAGTAGTCCATATAACGGTTCGGCGACATGAGCGTAGTGAGGAATCCATATATGATAAAACGCGCACGCTCCAAGGAACCTTCGAACCTCCGTTTGGTTTTCGCATTCTTCTTTCATGTCTTGGATTGCGTTCACTTTGGATGGCGAGGGCTTCCGGCCGTATGCTCCACACAAGTGACCTACCACCAAGATCTCCGGTTGCCCGAATGCGGATTTTTCTCCCGAAAATGTCAAATTCGCATCTTCGAGCCTTTGAAGCACCTTCTCGCAATCTTTCATATGATCCGCAACGAACTTTCTACAACCTTCCTTATCTTTCGATTCATCTTTCTCCTCATCCGAACATCCTTTTATCGGAATATCATCCAAGAATGGCATCGTGATGTCCGGAATGCAATCCTTCAAGACTTTATTCATGGCATTCACCATATGAGCCACCGAGTTCGTTGCGCCTTGGGGTAAGGTACACATCCGCACATGCCCGATCGGAGTCCTCATGGTTGTAATGTCCCGACTGTCGATCGCCAATTGGAATTGGTCATATCCGGAGTAGAGATCGCCAATGGAGTAGATGGACCGGCCCGCAAACGCTTCGGCAAATTCGTCCACGCTCGGACCGATTCCGGCATTTCGAATTGTCACCTTGTTGACGGGTTGAAGATCTTGGATGAATCGCAATGATCCATTCTTCTTCGGCACCGTGAACCACCTATTGGAATAAGGAGCATTCGACGGTTCTAGAATTCCCATACTCACCTTCTCCTTTAAGAGCTCGATCAGCTTCGGAAGGTGTGCTCTCGGAACCGGTATCGGTTTCAAGTTCCAAGGCACATGAGGCACCGTGAAGATCACCATTGGCTCTATAACCTTTGGGTCGGCGCATCCGATTTCTCGTGGGAAGAATGCGAAAGCCTTCCCATGTCTCTCAAGCATATCGCGAAACATTCGCTCCTCTTCAGGGAGAAGGAAATCCTCCTTTCCAACTCGTAGCTTCCCCTTCGTCTCTTTGGTGAAGTCATGACCTATCTTCTTCGGATCTCTTAAGCTTGGATCGTTAGCGACTTCCTTCATCTTTTGCCAGCTATCTTCCGGTAGCGGAACCGCAACTGGCTTGATCTTCTTATCCACCATTTTATATTTCGTGTTGATGTCAGCTTCCTTCATCGAGATGCCACGACGGTATTCATCGATGATAGCGTACATGTTGACGGAGTTAACCGAAATCACGCGTTGGTTGTGAAGATAGCTCAAGTCCACGACGTCCTCGATTTCGCCGATGGTGTCGTTAAATGAGGCTTCTTCCATAATATGAGTCACGAACTCTCCTTCTTCTATTATGTTCTCTTCTTTCAGCATCTTCTCGAATTCTTGTATCCGGCGCTTGTGCTTCTTGTCGGGTAGTACTAGTTTACATGCGCCACTAGGTGTGACACATGTTGCTTCTCCTTGCAATCCACGCATTCTTCTTTCTTGTGGGGTCTTGTGATTGCTCGGACTATTTGTGCCCCATGCTTCAATAGTCCGCTCTAAAAATCTGAGGATTCGCCTCCGAGACTATCTCGATTCCTTTCATGATTGGCTCGCACTGTTAGGAATTGGACCGATCTTTGGTTGTCAAGACTCTTTATTCGTGCGAAGGCTGCTCCATTATCGAACACTTTGGTCTCCATCTGAGATGATGTGATATAAGGTTGCCCTAGGATGACAGGATGCGACGCCGATTCTTGTACGAAGAAGTGTTGATCCATCTCCACATCCCCGATCGTGACTTTGACATTGGGACAAGCTCCGTACAAGTCCTCCGTAGACTTTGTTGCCGCGCGAATCTTCCATCCGTGGTTTGTATTGATTGGCCATCTTCCCTTTTTGTAGAAGTCGGTTGACATGAGGTTGATCTCCGAGCCGTGGTCGATCAAGGCTACCACGGTCTCTTTCTTCTCCCCGATCTTCACCGGCGTCTCCGTTGTCGCTCGTGCCCAATGAGGTCGAGTGTAGTGGTTGTCCACCATATCTTCATCGATTTCGTCTCTTGCCATCGTTATGGCATTCGTTTTTGCTTTTTGCGGCTTCTCTTCTTCCTCGTCCGATTGTTGTCTCTTTCTCTTTACAAGGTCCACGATCGTGTCATGGAACTCCTTCTTCGTAATGCCAAGCAATTCCCTCAAGGACAAAGTTACGTGGCTATCAAGAACTCGTTCTTCGAGAATCTTCTTTAGGTCCGTCGTCTGTTCTATGTCCGACCTTAGCTTATAGGTAGGTATAGTCCTTGTCCTCCGAGCGGGGTCTTCGACACCAACCTTCACAAGCCGCACCGTTTCTTCAACTCGTATGCTCGGCTCCCCTTTTCGGCTTGATTCTCGTTCCTCCGTTTGTAAAGGTCGACTCGTCTCCGCATCGTCCTTCTTTTTCACGTTCCTTGTTTCATGTATTTTAGATGGGCCTTGCTCTTCTATTCTCTTTCTCTTTTCTTCGACGAACACCTCGTGGTTGTCGCACATCACCTCTGCGAGTATGGTGTTGTCGTCCACCGAATCCGACCACCCGGTTATGCTTTGCACGTTTCGGTCCGCAAGCTCTACCTCGTTCGATGTGACTTTTCCCTTCTTCTCATATTCGAGAACGGAAGTCCAAAACTTTGCTCCCGCTCTAGCAGCTTCAGTCTTGTCTTTCCCGACTCTTATTCCGGCCGACGCAGCATAGTGCATCGCATCCACATGAGTCGCATCGGCATCCTCCATAGATTTCTTCATTCCTCCTCTTCCGAAATTCACCCGTAGGGGTCTTCTAGTCTCGCTTGAGCAGATCATGTTGTCCTCTATGTATACGATATTTTGTCGAATCGCCTCTCGAAGGCTCGCACAATCCCTTCTCATGTGGTCCATGCTATCGCACCACACGCATCTAAAGGGTTCTTTTCCTTTAGGGCCCCGATGATTCATGTTGGCTAGTGTGACCTTCTCGAACTTCTTCGCTAGCTCTTCAATGATGTCGTCATCAATCTTCTTTTCTTCCACGTTACTTTGTCTCAGCGGCTCAGCTACTTTCGGCGGTCTTACTTTCTCCGTGGTAGTCGGTCCCGTCAAGTCGGTGTCATCAACCCATTGGCGACGCTTGTCGAGCCTATTGCATGCCCGCTTCACCGCGATCCAGTCCACTACGAGCCCATTTGCTTGGGTATCATCTTCGAGAAGAGTCCCCAACTCCCGTCTATCCTTTATGTCCACGGCCTTCAAGAAGTACAAAGTCTTGTCCTCTTCAAGCAACACTTGGTCCATATTGGGGAGACGACTAAACATCTGGTCGAATTCGTCGTACACCCTCGAGACGCTCATCTTCTTATTCTTCTTCTCTATCCACTTCATCAGGGCATGTCGAGTCATCCTCGTTGAGTCTTCTGTCACGAACTCCGCTAGTATCGTTTTCTCGAACTCGGACCATGTTGTCTTTCCTTCTTGAAGCTCGATGACGCGTCTTTGGATGTTGTTGGCGACAACTCTCTTGAAGCTCGCGATTTGACGTGCCTCGGACACGTCCCTTTGATTCATCTCCCTCTTATATGCATCAAGGAACTTCGTAACGTTCCTTCCATCGAATTGGCCCTCGAGCTCTACGACACGATCGACAGCCTTCTCCACGCTCGCGTCGTTGTCCCGAGATCTCATCATTTGCTCGACGATTAGCATCATCCTTTCGAGCTCTCCCGCTTGGTTGTTTGAGGACGCCATCTCCAAGTATCAATCTCGACTTGATCCTTCCTACCGCCTCTTTCACGTCGGGTTCACCACTTAATTATGTCGTGAAGATCCGTCACTACGCGCGGATCGTGAGGCGGAACCGCCGGGGTTCTGGACCAGAAGGATTTAGAGTCGATACAAGCTTTGGCGAGAAAGTACTTAAGATAGATTGGGAAAGAGAGAAGATGAGATTACACGATTGATTTGATAACGAATTTCTTCTTCTTAATTTTCATAAAAAAAACCGTCCTTTTTCTCCTCCCCCTTCCCTCTTTTATAGATGCTCTCATGCATCTGAGGGTACAAGACATGCATTAAGTATTACATGTGGTGCATGCTAACCATGTCACTCATTTTAGCTCTCATGTATGAGAATTTACATGTAAAAGTACAATGATAGAATTATAATTTCAACTAACTACCATGGCTTAATGGTAAGCCAATTGACTCCTAACTTGGAGGTGCAAGGTTTGAATCCTTACTTGCCCTCCTTGTATATGTAAATATGTATATATATTTATATATTTATTTATGACGCCGGTTCGCCGGATACCGGTGCCGGATGCCGGTCCGGTTTTGGTTGGCCAAACCCCTTTACGAGTAGCTAGCCCACCTCCACTCTTAGTTCAAGTTACCTTGAACTCTCTATGCTCCACACATAGACACAAAGATAATATCTTTTGCTCCACCTTATATATGATGAGAACTGTATTTGTCGTGCCTATGTGGGATATCTCACAATTTTCTCCTTTCCTTTTACAAACTTTATACCCTCATATCTTGACATTTAGTTGTCCGTTTCTCATGTAATAAAGTGCATTCGAAACCTCCATCATTTTGTACTTAGATATTAAATCTATTTAAAATGTTATCTTCACAATTATTGTACTACGTGATTCATACTCGATTACGTACGTTTTATAGGATTTTCACACTATTGCCGAAAATCTTCATGACAACGCATTGTGGGCAGACCGAACTACGCATAGTTTGGTAACCGGGTTCATGCTGGCAAAGCTGGTGTATGGGAAGAAGCCGATCATGCCGATGGAGCGGACGATTTCCTCGTGGGCGGTGATAGATTGGAGAGACGAGATGAGCCAGGAAGAGTTGTTGGTTGCGCGGATTCGACAGCACGAGCGAAGACCGGAGGACGTGCAGCGGGCGAAGGCGAAGTTGCATGCAGCAAGGACGAAGAACAAGGGCTGGTTCGACCAAACGCACCGGTTGTGACCAAAGAATATCGAAGAAAGCGACTGAGTGTTGGTGTACGATAGTAGGCTCGACAACCAACACAAGGCGATGCGGAAGTTCGCGAGGAGGTGGTTCGGGCCCTACGCCAAAACGAGCACAAACGACAACGGCACTTACCATCTCACAGAGCTCGGCGGGACGCAAATAGCGGTGCCAGTGGCCAGGAAGAGGATCAAGGCCTTCAAGAAGCGACACGAAGGCGAACCGGACCCGGCAAGTGCAGACCACGACAACGATTGGGCCGGAGCAAACAGTGATTTGGAGAGCGAAGGGTGAGCACGGGCCGGTCTTCTCCGGCAAAGGATCTGACTTGGCGCATACCGGTGGATGCGCGGTTTGGTGGGGGTGAATGTCCTGGAGAAAACCGGCCTTAGGCGGAATCAGTGTAAAAGGTGCATGAACCGGCCCTTACACGCGCGTACAAGTATTGATTAGTTGTACATAATTAGGAATAGGTCAGCTGATGTAAATATACTAGGTAGTACACATTTATTAACTAGGAAATCGATGTGTATCTCTGTTCGAAGGGACAACGAATAAGGATGATGTATTCAGGATATGACGGCCCTCCCCGACGGCCTATAAAAGAGAGGGGAGAAGGCTGAAACAGGTATCACGTTTTGGCGAGGACGGAGTGTTGTCGGATTGGGGACCGAGCCTTCTCCTCCTCTATCATTGTTCTTTACAGGTTTCTGGGGCGGTTTCCCTTGCTTCGAGGAAAGCCCGAGTGCTTCCGGCAGAGGCTCCATTGTATGCGTGCAAGTGTGTGTGTGCGTTGGGTCTATTGTCGGCGTGCCAATTAGAATCTCACGGGCGTTGTAACCCTTTATAGTTGGAATTAATTCTCCAGTTCATTGTCTCTCTGTGTTTCTGCATGTTTTCCCCTTTCACTGTCTGGTGGGTGTGCATCTCTATTCATTCTGTACACGCGGTCGTGATCCATTTGGCTAGTAAGCGCTGCTTGCCGGAGGCCAGTGTTCGCCAGTTTGGCGCTTATGCTCTCCTCTCTCCTCTTATTTCTTGCACTCCTCGGTCCAAGGCCTCTATGGTTCCGCCTTAGTTTCATACGCGAGAGCGTAACAACATGACAACGTCAAAGTTTTAAAAACGGCAGTTCTAAAACGTAGAATACGTGTAGAATACATCAGAGTATTCTAAAATGTACTCTAAACGTAGAATACGCATTTTTTAACAACTATGCTTCCAACAATTCAAAACCAGAGTCAAAAAGGAAATAGGCCGACATATTCGATGTCTTCGATCGGACGGAGGTAAAGAATACTGATGAAGAGAGAGACAGAAAAGAGATAGAGAAGAGAAAAGGAAGAAAAAAGAATACTTCAATATACCATTAAGAAAAGAATACAATACTCTTATACTCCAAGACTAACAACCCCAAATAGGTATTGCAATATGCTATTACTAAAATAATCTTTCCGCCTTCTTCTACTAATCGTCTTCTCACTTATTCTAATCTTCTTCTTCTTCCTCCCTTCTTCTTGTAGATCTTCTATTCCGCCTTCCTTGGTAACTATTCTATTCCCCCCTCGTCTCCCCAATTGCTAAGAATACCCTCATACTTATAGGTTTTTAGTTTCGTTATTCTTACTTTTTCTTTTCTTTTCTTTTACATATCCTCGAGTTTGTGTGGTGCGTTTTGCATATCATTATTTCTGGTTTGTCATCCAAATTTGTCATACAAGAAAGCTCTCTTTGTCAGCTTTCTTATGAATTTTCTCTTTTGAAATTTGGATAAGAGATGAAGAAGTTATGAGCTTTTTTCTCTACCTTGCTTTTTCTGCATAATTTCCTGCGATTTTCTTCTTTTTCTTTTTTTCTGCTTTTCCTACTTTTGAAAAACGCCTCTAACTGTATTTCTTTTCAATTTCATTTATCTTTTAACCCTTGGACCTTTCATATTGTGCTTTATTCTTCTATACCTTCGCATCCAATGTATTTGTCACGGTCTTTTCCTATGAGCAAAAATCGACTTCACAAATACTTCTCTAAGGCTTTCATGACATAACTCCGCAAAGAAGGAATTTGACGAGAATATTTGTGTCGACATACACCGCTGTCATGGAAATCCGCATGTACATGTCGGATCAAGCGGGACCAGGGGGTCTAGGACTAGGGAATGGAGGAAGAGAGGCCACTGGGCTTACAATGGTTATCCGGTCTGGTCATCGAAGGCCGGATACTGAGCGGTCGGGCTCGCAAAACCGAATCCTATCCGGTACTAACGATGGTCTCCAAAATCTAAGCACACCTGCCCTCAAGAACACGATTCCTTGGTCACCACACACCATATACAAATATTGGCGCAAACACGGGGAGACCGAAAACAATGGACACATAGAGAGAGAGCGAGAAAGACCGGATACATCAAAACCCAATAATCAATCAAAGCAGAGAAAACAGATATAAGGCCGACCTCAGGCCGGATACAGAGCTTGGAGCTGTCCGAGCACACACACGCACAGTGATGAGACTCTGGTCGAGAGCACACATGCTTCCTACGCGAGCAGAGGCCTCACCAACACCTCACCGAATACATAGAGTAGATTACATAAAGTTCTTAACATGACATCAAGAATACATAGAGTAGATTACATAGAGTACATAAAGTTCTTAACCCAATCCACTCTGTTATTGATTTGTCTCAAAATGTTGAAAATTCAACACTTACAACAAGAATCCATTGAATTGCATCAGGTACTAGATGTATAGAGTATAATCTAATGCAATGCATTGTGGTTCTAAGTCATGCTTCTTGTTTGTCTTTGTGTTGTGTCTACAACCACATTTAGGATCCGATGCATTGTATCGGATTTTCAATTGGAAACAATTTGAAAAAATAAAAAATTCTTGGATTTTAAACTAGAATCCAATGCAACACATTCAATTTTTGTTGAAACTTTTATTTTATTTTTTTTACTTTTTTCATTTTTACCATAAAAAAATTTTTAAAATGGATTTTCAACTAAAATACGATGCACTACATTGTATTTTAGTCTATAGGGCTAGAATCCAATGCAATGCATTGGATTAAAGTGGAAAATCCATTTTTCTTTTATTTTTTTCAATGATTATTTTTTTGTTTCAAATGTCCAAGTGTTAAATGTGTTAGGAATCGACCGGCCAAAACCGGTTTCGCGTTCATATTCGTGTGCAGAAACCAAGAATTAGTACACAGTCAAAGACGTAAAGACAAAGAGACGCCGATATTTTACATGGAAAAACCAAAAATGGGAAAAAAACACGGGGGTCCAAAAACTCCGAGAAAACACATCACTATAGTAGAGAGGAAGTACAGATACAGAACTCGGAGGCAACGACCTCGAGTTCTCCTTCGTTTGACAGTCGGTTACAGAGTTACACTCTCACTCTCTCAATCCTAGTTACAGAGGCAACTACCTCGTTCTAACTTTACAATAATGATCACACACATACTAAAGTTTGCCCTAGTTGCTTATATACTAGTACAACTTTCGGACTATTTACAAAGTATAGCCCACATGACTTATTTCGACTATTTACAGATATAGTTCCTCATCAACTCGGCTCTTCTCTCTTCCCATCCGGAGGGACCTATTTCCCAACAAACTCCCCCTTCACTATGGCATGGGGTACTTCACCAGTCCGACCCTCTATCGGCACGCGTTCAGTTTTGTAGGAAATAGCGGGGAATATTGCTCGGCCACAACCGAGTCTTGAATCACTTTGATGAGAATCAAACGCAAAAATGGGAAGTGGGGAGTGAACGCACATACACACATAAACAACGATAGAGAACACACGATGTTAACGTGGAAAACCCTAAATGGGAAAAAACCATGGGAGCCCACAGACTCCAAACTATCACTATATGAGAAAGGTACAATCAAAGACTCAGAGGCAATGACCTCGAGCTCTATGTCTTCGCCAACCAGAGGTTACAATAGAAAACTCGTTCTGTGTGTGTGTGTGTCTCTCTCTCACTCACTGTGTACATACTCTATCAACAACCTTCATCACATAAAGTGATTGCCCTAAGTCATATTTATACTTATATGGCTTTAGGGCTATTTACAAATATAGCCTCGATGGGCTCACAATGAAACATATTTATACATATGTTTTTCAATGAAACATATTTACACATATGTTCTTGGATCCGGTTTGCACTGGATCCATCCGAATTCACTCAATCTGGTTTCCGCGTCTCATCTGGAACCCTTCCGGATCCGATTCCTTCATCCGGCTCGTCCGATTCTCATCCAGATCCCATCCGGAGGGACTGAATTCCCAACAAACTCCCCCTTCACTCCAGCATGGAATTTCTCGTTAATCTGATCCGTCTTCTGCATGCGTCCAGCTTGTTGTTTGAAAGCACCTTGGTCATCATATTTGATCTGTTCTCCTTCATGTGGATCTTCGTCAACACGTAGTCTTGATCTTCTACCTTCTCCTGAAGCCAGTGATATCTCCTCTAGATGTGCTTGGTCCGGGAATGGTAGGCCGCATTCTTCGTAAGTTGGATGACACTTTGACTATCGCAGTAGAGCCCGAATTCCTCCTGACGGATCCCTAGCTCTCCGATGAAGTCCTTCATCCAGATTATCTCCTTGCTAGCCTCCACAGCTGCCATGTACTCCGCTTCCGTTGTCGACAATGCAACAGACTTCTGCAGCCTCAACTACCATGATACAGCTCCCCCTACATAAGCCATGACATATCTGGATGTAGATCGGTTGGTATCCCCATCGGCCAACATAACCGAATCCGTGAATCCGTCAAGTTGGGGTTTACCGGAGCCGAAACGGAGACACATACTCGAGGTGTCTTTCAAGTACCGGAGTATCCACTTGACCGCATTCCAGTGCTCTCTTCCCGGATTGCTCATGAACCGGCTAACTACTCCGTAGCATATGCAGTATCCAGCTGGGTGCACACCATTGCATACATTAGACTTCCGACGGCAGAGGCATATGGTATCTTCATCATATCCAACTTCTCTGCCTTTGTCTTCAAGCTCTACTTTCCGGAAAACGTGCAATTTTCCGGAAGTGATGATCCGACCGGTTTCACCTCCGACATGTTGAACCTTTGAAAGCACCTTTGTCACGTACTTTTCTTGTGACAACCACAACAACTTCTCCTCTCGGTCCCAGATGATGTGCATCCCTAAAATCTATCTTGCCAGACCCAAGTCTTTCATTAAGAAGATCCAGTTTAGGGCCTTCTTCAGCGTTTGTATCTTGACTTGGTCTCGTCCGACGATCAACATGTCGTCCACGTACAGGAGCAATATCAGGAAATCTCCTCCGTCAAATTTCTTCACAAAAACACAATGATCGGCTCGCATCTTGTGGTACCCTTGATCCGTCATGAAGGAGTCGAAATTCCGGTACCATTGCTGGGGGGCTTGCTTCAATCCGTACAAGCTCTTCTTCAGCCGGCACACCAGGTGCTCCTTCCCTTTCTTCTCAAATCCTTCCTGTTGATGCATGTAGATGTCTTTTTCGAGGTTGCCATGTAGGAATGTCGTCTTGATATCCAGTTGCTCTACCTCGAGGTCCATGCTTAATGCTATGCTCAATACCGTCCGGATGGATGTCATCTTTACAACCGGTGCAAAGATCTCACAGAAATCCACACCTTTCTTCTGTTGGAAACCCTTCACTACGATCCGGGCCTTGTACCTCGGTGGATTTCCGGTGTCTCCTGGTTTCAGCTTGTACACCCACTTATTCCGGAGTGCCCTCTTTCCTTTCGACAACTTCGTCAATTCATATGTGTGGTACTTGTGCAAGGAATCCATCTCGTCTTGCATGGCACTTAACCACTTGCGGTTGTGGGTGTCTTTCTTTGCTTCTTTGAAGCTTTCCAGCTCCCCCTCATCGGTCAGCAGCACATGTTCTACATCCGGAAATCTCCGGGGGGCCCTTCTCTCTCTGAGAGGATATCTTCGACCTTGGTTTTCGGCAACTGGTTCCTCCGTTTGTTCCTCATCCTCATCCAATTCGGGATCTTGTCTAGTTCCGGTGTCTTCTTCTTCTTCTTCTCCGGTCGGTTCGGTTTCTTGTTCGAATCCGGCCGGTTCATCGAGTGTCATCAAGTTACCGGCTAACATCCATTTTTCAGTCGGGTAAGTCCTTGTGTCCTCAAACTGGTTTTCATTTGATGATCCGAAGTTCATCATCTTCTTCTTCGACTCCCAGTCAGCAATGGTCCTGTCTTCCATGAAGACTATGACTCGACTCCGGAACACCTTCTTGTCAACCAGATCCCACACCCGGTAACCGAACTCATCATCGTCGTATCCAAGAAATATGCATGGTTGGGTATTCGGATCCAACTTTTCTCTCTTGTCCTTTGTGACATGCACATATGCAAGACAACCAAACACCTTCAGATGCGGGTAAGATACATCTTTACCGGTCCATACTTTCTGTGCTGAGTCTCTTTCCAGGGGTGCTGAGGGTAATTTGTTTATCACATAGGTTGGCGTCATCAGCGCCTCAACCCAAAACTTCTTGGGTAACTTGGCATGTGCTAGCATGCTGCAAACTCTCTCCATTATGGTCCGGTTCATCCATTCAGTCAACCCGTTCAATTCCAGTATCTTCAGCACAGTAAGTTTGACCCGGATTCCCTTCGATCGGCAGTACTCCTTGAACTGCCCCCGGTATTCTCCTCCGTTATCTACTCGAACTACCTTCAGCTTCCGGCTGGTTTCTTTTTCCACTCTCACGTGAAGCTCCTTGAAGACAGACAACACCTGACCCTTTGTCTTCAATGGTGAGACCCATAGCTTCCGACTGTGGTCGTCTATGAACGTCACGAAGTACTGTGATCCCGCATGTGACTTCGTGACCACTTGACACACATCGGTATGCACCAGCTCCATTGGTGCATTCCGTCTCATCAGTGGTCTAGACCGGAAGGAGGTTCGGATTTGCTTGCCGACCAAGCAATCGGTGCACTTCTCAAGGTGCATGTCTTTCACCTCCGGAATGAGGTTGTCTTCGGCAAGTCTTCTCATCCCCTTCTGGCTCATATGACGCAACCTCTTGTGCCATAGCTTACCGGCAGTGTCGGATGCTACGTTCACTTCTTCTCGGCATATCCGGGCATGCATCAGATACAGTGTGTTGATCTTCCGGGCTCGAGCCACAATCAAGCTTCCTTTGCTGAATTTCATGACTCCGTTCCGGATGCTACCCGTGTAGCCTTCATCATCTAGCCAATCGGTTGATATCTGGTTCACCCGAACATCCGGAACGTGTCGAACTTCTTTCAGCAGCAATTTGCATCCGGTTGATGTTGTCAACAACACATCTCCTATGCCGAAAATTCGGCATGTACCTTCATTCCCCATCCGGACACAACCGTGATCTCTGGCTATGTAGGATGAGAATCATTTCCGGTCCAGCGTTAGGTGGAACGACGCCCCAGAATCGACAACCCATGTTGTCTCCTCGCCGACAAAGTTTAACTCATTCTCCTCGGCAATGAGCATTAGTTCTTCTTCACTTGTCGCGATCGCCGACATTCCTTTCTGATCAGGACCTCTCTAGTCCGAACTCTTTTTCGGGTCGGTGGTGTCGGCCCCTTTCTCTTTCTAGAAATGTTGACAATTCTTCTGGAAGTGCCCCAGCTTCCCACAGTAAAAGCAAGTGGGCCTTCCCCTAGACTTCGACCTCGTCCCCGATTTGTCCCAGTTTGGGGACTCCGATACCAGCCTCTTCCCTGGTTATGGTCATCTTCCGTGACCAAGGCCTTCAGATTGGTTCCGGACTCCCGGTCCTTCCAAAGAGCTTCTTCATCTAATAAGCTTGACTTTACCCTCGCTAGGGACAACTACTTTCCTTCCGGCCCGGCATTGCCCAAAGTGACAACTAGCGTCTCCCAACTATCTGGGAGGGAGCCCAAGAGGAGCAATGCAAGTACCTCGTCGGCTAGAGGTACTTCAAGCAAAGTTGTTTGGTTTATGAGCCCCTAAAATGCGTTCATGTGCTCCGCCATGCTGGATCCGTCCTGATACTGGAGCCTCACTAGCGTCCGGTGTCGTGATCTTTTCGACACATAGTGTGAAACCACCCTCAAAAGAGAATAAAATAGTGGTCCAAATAAACTAATTTTCTCAAGTCAACTATAGTAATAAATGAAAGGATAAAAAGTTAGAAGAGGTTTTCGAAAGTAGACAAAAATAGAGAAAAAGATGGGAAAAGAAAAGTTAGTCGTGGTTATGAGCAGCAAGGTCGAGTAAAAAGCTCATAATTTCCTTGTCAAATGTCCAACTTAGAAAAGAAAAGATGCATAAGAAAGCTAACCTAAAGAGCTTTCCAGAATATCTTGCATGTAAAATTTGAGGCTAGAAAACAGAAATAGTGAGGAAAAGATGAGTCGACTCATATAGACAAACTTTTTTTAGGGGAAACAGGCAAGCAATCCTAAACCTATAAATAAGAGCCTATTCTAGTGAAGAAGGGGGGGAGGGAGAAGGAACACGGAAGCTCTACTAAATTGGAAAGCGGAAGAAGAAGGATCAACAACATCGAGAGGCATCATCAACAAAGAAACTCCTTCTATACTCCACTCTCTTCTTTCCTCCACCTCTCTTCCCCCATTCCTTTATACACAATCCTTCATATTCGCATCCAACCCATTGTAAAATGATTCTTATATTATAAAAGAATCTATTATATTGATATAAACAAATGTTTTCTTTCATCTACTTGTCTTATGTGTAAATCTTGATTGTGCTTGTTTGTTATCGTCATTTGTGCTTATTTTTTTGTGTGTCTTGTGACAAGGGAGCGTTTCAGGCTTGCCCATGCACCTCTCCTTTCACAAAGGCATTCAAACTTACGTGTCTTGCGTGTTAATGTAAATCTTGCTTGTGTGTTCGTGCGGCTTGTGGCAAGGGAGCATTCGGGCTTGCCCATGCACCTCTCCTTTCACAAAGGCATTCGAAATTGTGTCTCCCATGTGTAAACCTTGCTTGTGTGTTCGTGCGACTTGTGGCAAGGGAGCGTTCGGGCTTGCCCGTGCACCTCTCTTTTCACAAAGGCATTCAAAACTCTATCTCTCGTGTGTGTAACTAAGGCTTTTCCTTGTGTGTTTGCATGTCTTGTAACAAGGGAGCATTTAGGCTTGCCCATGCACCTCTCTTTTCACAAAGGCATTCGAAACTCTATCTCTCATGTGTGTAAGTAAGCCTTTTCCTTGTGTGTTCGCGTGTCTTGTAACAAGGGAGCGTTCGGGCTTGCCCATGCACCTCTCTTTTCACAAAGGCATTCCAAACTCTGTCTCTCATGTGTGTAAGTAAGCATTTTCCTTGTGTGTCCGTGTGTAAGCCTTCCTCACGTGCATTCGTTCACCTTGTGACTAGGGGTTGATTCGGGCTTGCCCATGCACCGCTCCTTTTCACAAACACATTTGAATACTCGTGCCTTGTTTGTGTAAGCCTTCCTTGTGTTGTGTATGTGAGCCCTATTTCCTTCCTGTCCATAACCTCGGCGGTTCCACCTCACGATCCGCACATAGTGACGGATTTTCACGACACTAGAATACCGAAACCCGATTCACGGCGCTTTTACTCTCCAGCATGGTGCCGATTTTCTCCCAAAGCACATGAGCTTTACTTTCTTCATTGAAGTTGTTGTACATGCTCATGTCGATGAAGCACTGGATGTACGCCGTTGTCTTCATGTGCATTAGCTCCCATATTGCGGCATCAATCTTATCCGGTTTCTTGTCCCCGAACTGTACCAGCAGCTAGAGATCTTTTACCACGAGCATGTCCCTCATCTTTGGCTTCCACACTGGGTAGTTGGAGCCGTTGAGCTTGAACATGCTTCCGAATGACCATTCCCTTGTAAGCTCTGATACTAGCTTGTAGGAAATAGCGCGGAATATTGCTCGGCCACAACTGAGTCTTGAATCACTTCGATGAGAATCAAATGCAAAAATGGGAAGTGGGGAGTGAAGGCATCTACACACAAACAACGGTAGAGAACACAGGATGTTAATGTGAAAACCCCTAAATGGGAAAAACCACGGGAGCCTACAAACTCCAAACTATCACTATATGAGAAAGGTACAAGCAGAGACTCGGAGGCAACGACCTCGAGCTTTATGTCTTCGCGGACCGGCGGTTACAACAGAAAACTCGTTGTGTGTGTGTGTGTGTGTGTGCACGTCTCTCTCTCTCTCTCTCTCTCACTCACTGTGTACACACTCTATCAACAACCCTCATCACATAAAGTGATTGCCCTAAGTCATCTTTATACTTATATGACTTTAGGCCTATTTACAAATATAGCCTCGATGGGCTCACAATGAAACATATTTACACATATGTTCTTCGATCTGGTTTGCACCGGATCCATTCGGATTCACTCAATCTGGTTTCCAGGTCTCATCCATAACCCTTCCGGATCCGGTTCCTTCATCCAACTTGTCCGCTCCGGCTCGTCCAAATCCCATCCAGAGGCACCGAATTCCCAACAAGTTTTTTGGCTGACAACACCTTCATCCGCATGTCCGATCCATTCTCAGTCGTGTGAAACTTCATCAGAGCAAACTCCTTTTCTTCTACTCACTCTTGGAGCCAATGATATCTTCTCTGGATGTGTTTGGTCCTCGAATGGTAGGTGGCATTTTTCGCAAGGTGGATGGCACTCTGGTTATCGCAATGGAGTTGGAATTCCTCCTGGCGAATTCCCAGCTCACCGATAAACTCCTTCATCCATATGATTTCCTTGCCGGCTTCCGATGTGGCCATATATTTGGCTTTCGTGGTCGACAGCGCCACGGCCTTCTACAGCCTCGATTGCCACGAAACGACTCCCCCCTGCATAAGTCACTATGTACTCGGACGTGGATTGGCTAGTATCCACATCAGCCAACATGTCCGGGTCAGTATAACCTTCCAGTGTGGGGTTACCCGAACTGAAACGAAGACACACGTTCAAGGTGCCTTTTAGGTACCAAAGTAGCCACTTCACGGCAGCCCAAAGCTCTCTTCCGGGGTTGCTCATATATCGGTTAACCACGTCGATTGCGTATCCTATGTCTGGCCTAGTACATACAGTGAAATTATTTCTAGAATTCAAGTTATTCGACACTAGAAGCATATAAGGTATTCACATCCGGAGGTCAAGAACACGAACCAAGGTCTTGAGGATAAGTCAAACTAAAAGCAAAATACATGGAGAAAAGTAAAAAAAGAAAAAAGCGGGCCACCAAAACAAAGTCTGAAACTAACGCTTATAACTCTTTCGTTTGGAATCCAAATATAATGTGCAAATATGGGTTAGAAAGCTTGTGAAGTCAGCTATATGTAGCTTTTTAAATCACTAAATGTGGAGCTTGCATGAGGGAGATATGATTATTAGAAGATCGTTGTGTCATAGCTAAGAATAGGAGATGGAAAAGCTCTAAAATAAGTGTGGAAAAGAAAGCAAGGGAAACTTATCTAGTAGAGGAGAACTTCATATAAAGCAAGAAGAGTAAGGTGGTGGAAAGGGGGGTCTCTTTCTTGTGGTGATTTCTTTCCAATTCATGTAGTGTTGTTAGAGTTCTTATCGATAGATATTTGTAGTTGTATCTTCTTTCTTCCTTCCTTCTATCATGATCATTCATGATCAAAAGATCTTTGTAGTTTTAGATTTATATATCTTCTTTATCTTTTCATTCTATCATCACTCTTTCACATATCATTGCGTACATCAGGCTTCCGACTGCCTTTCACATCTCTGCCTTCTCAATTTTCAATTTTGGACATTGTTCTTTTCTTAGCTTGTAGTTTGTCGGCAGTGTCGAGTCAACCAGTTTCACGCTTTCCATGCTGAATCTTTGGAGCACCTTTGTCAGGTATTTTTCTTGTGACAGCCACAATAATTTCTTTGTTTGATCCCGAACAATGTGCATCCCCAGGATTTGCTTTGTCGGACCTATATCCTTCATCAAAAACGATCTGCTCAAGGCCTTCTTTAGCACTTGGATCTTCATATGGTCTCGTTCGACAATTAGCATGTCATCCACATACAACACAAGGATGAGGAAATCTCCTCCGTCGAATTTCTTCACAAATACGCAGTGATCGGCCTACGTTTTGTGGTACCCATTGTCGGTCATAAAGGATTCGAACTTCCGATACCATTAACGAGGAACTTGCTTTAGTCCGTATAGGCTCTTCCTTAATCGCATACCAGGTTCTCTTTGCCTTTCTCTACAAATCCTTCTAGCTAGTGCATATAGATCTCCTCTTCGAGATCACTGTGCAGAAATGCCATCTTGACATCCAATTGCTCGACTTCGAGATCCATGCTGGTCGCAATGCTCAACACAGTTCGGATTGACGTCATCTTTACGACCGGGGAAAATATTTTGTTGAAATCGACACCCTTCTTTTGTTGAACGCCTTTCACGACAATTCGTGATTTGTACCTAGGTGGATTTTCGTCATCTCCTGGTTTCAACTTGTATACCCATTTATTCCGAAGTGCCCTCTTTCCTCTTGGCAGTTCGGTCAGTTCATATGTGTGGTTCTCATGCAAGGAATCCATCTCCTCTTGCATGGCAATCAACCACTTCCGGCTGTGGGTATCTTCCTTAGCTTCTTCAAACCTTTCCGGATCCCCCTCATCAATTAGCAGTACACGCTCTTCATCCGGAAATCTTCGGGGGGGCCTCCTTTCTCTTAAGGGGTATCTACGGCCTCCATTTGACACGGTCGGTTCTTCTTCGACTTCTTCGGCTGATTCGAATTTAGTTCCTTGTTTGGCTGTTTCCCCTCGCTCTTTAGTCGATTCTCGATTTTGCCGAGTATTAACTCGGCCAACTAGCTCGGATTCGATTTCGATCGAATTGGCTTCTACTCGATTCAGTCGAGCGTCGACTCAGCTCGATTCGGTAGTTGGAGACTTATTCTCAATCTCCTAGTCGACTATTGTCTTTTCCTCCATGAAGACAATGTCGCGACTCCTGATCACTTTCTTCTCAGCTAAGTCCCATAGCCCATAGCCAAATTCATCATTGCCATAGCCGAGAAATATGCATGGCCAAGATTTCAGGTCCAACTTCCCCCTTTGGTCCTTTGCCACATGTACATAAGCAAGACAACTAAACACCCTCAAATGTCGATATGATACATCTTTGCCACTCCACACCCTTTGTGGAATAGCATCGTCCAAGGGTACTAAGGGTGATTGGTTTATCATGTACGCTGTCGTCATCGGCGCCTCAGCCCAGAACATCTTCGGTAACTTAGCATGTGCAAGCATACTTTGGACCCTTTCCATTAAGCTCTAGTGTCTTCGGCACAATATACTCGAGCCGGATTCCTTGATTTCAGCAATATTCCCCAAACGGTCCACAATACTCTCTGCCATTGTCCGCTCAGACTGCCTTCCGTTTTCGGCCGGTTTCTCTCTCGGCCCTCGCTTGGAACTCTTTGAAGCTCGTCTCGTAGCGAAAGGTTACACACAGACACACAATTTCGACTATGAAGAGACCTTTGCCCCAGTAGCAAAGATGAGGACTAATTGAACCGTGATTGCACTCGCAGCAACAAAAGGGTGGCACCTCCATTAGATGGATGTAAAGAATGCCTTTCTACAAGGTGAATTAGAATATGTGTACATGGTCCAACCACTTGGCTTCAAATCCAGTAATCATCCGAAAGTAGTTTTCTGACTAAAGAAGTCGCTCTACGGCCTTAAGCAAGCACCACATGCTTGGCATTCGAAGATAACACAATATCTTCACCAAATCATGACAAATTCCGACAATTCCTTCTACGTAAGAAGCGATTATGGAAGCTCTATTGTCATCATCCTATGCGTGGGTGATCTAGTCATTGGAGGTGAGCATCTAGTCGACATCAACAAGGTCAAGTCCCTCCTCTTCGGCAAATTCAAGATGACAAACATGAAAGAGCTCCACTACTTCCTCGATATAGAAGTAATTCATACCTCGAATGGCATCATGATCTCCTAGTGGCATTACATTTTGAACCTACTGTATAAGTTCCAAATGACTGAGTGTAAGTCTGTGGCAACCCCTCTCGACCGAAACCTAAAGCTAGCTGCCAACTCCAGCACAGAAGAGTGTGAGCCTACTCAGTATCGGAAACTGATCGAATGCCTTATCTATCTCACAATCACTCCACCTGGCCTCAACTATCCAGTCTATCTCCTTAGCCAATTCATGAAAAAACCACATGACATTCACCTAGATTGTGTTAAGCGAGTATTATGATACGTGAGCGGGACCTTAGTTTATGGCATTCTCTACAAGACCGCAATGTTGATTCAACTCAAAGGTTTCACAGATGTTGATTGGGCCGGCTACAGAGCCAGCCAATGGTCAATCTCAGGGTTCGTCTTCTCTCTCGACAGTGGAGCCATCTCCTGGAGTAGTAGAAAACAACCAACCGTCACACTTTCAAGCACAGAGGCCAAATACAAGGCACGGTTGTGGTTGCATGTGAAGTCGTATGGCTTAAGCAAACTCTAAAAGACCTTGGCATCTCCATCAACGACCCAGTCCTAATCTACAACAACAATCTTAGCAAAATCCACTTGGCTCGAAACCCAATATTCCATGCTTGGACAAAGCACATCGAGATGCACTACCACTTCATTCGAGAACGTGTCATTGCAAGGGATGTCGACCTTCAACATATCAGTACCAATCTTCACACGGTTGACATCTTCACAAAAGCTTTGGGGACCGACAATCTTCGGCAATTTTTGACCTACAACTTGCCAAGCTTGAGGGGGGGTGATAGCCAACCTAACAGCTGACTCAATCATGACATAGTTGAGTTTGAAGGGGCGTGTTGAGAATCAAACTTAACCTAGTCTATTGTGTGAACACACCTTTTGAGAATGTATGAGCACTCAATGGTCAAATGTCACCACTACTCTCTAAACATTAAATATGTGTCATAGAATTATATTCAATGACACATAACTAATGAGTTCCCACATTCCCCATGACACATGAGCTTCTATAGTTGTTAGAGAAAGAGTGGGTGTTTTAGTGAGAGAATGTAGAGAGAGGGTGACTCCCCTCCTTCCTTTGTACATTTGAGTCTTCTATCTTCTATCCATATGTCTTGTGTCTCTTGTCCTCACAAACACACACACATCTAAACTATACCGCTGAACATAATTACTCAACGTATTTATTTACCGTTTCTCTATGTTGTTAGTCTATATTACGCAACTCCTTTCAAAGTGAATATTATCAACACATTCTCATATGTTGCCCTATATTAAACACTTATCAAGAAATCAAATGTGCAACATTATTCAAGTAAATTATATCCAATATTGTAAAGCACATTCTATTAAAACTTAGTTTAGAACTCAAAACATATGGTTATCTAACAAGCAATCAAAATAAATTTATTGCTTGGGTTTACAATTAGTGAGTGAATGGGTATTCATATAGCATTGTGTTTATTTCTATAAAAAGACATCCAATTTTGTCAATGAAATCCCTCCCTCCATTGGCATTTCAAGAGACAATCCCTAACTTCAAAACAAATAATCATGTCTCAATTAACAATTGGCAATGGTTCGGTTTGGTTCAAGAGTGTCCAAACCAAACCACGAAATTGTTAAACTAAACCATTAGGTATAAATCCAAACTGTTAAACCATTAAACCGCTAAAACCACGGTTTCGTGGTTTGGTTTTGGTTTTCAACTTAGGTCAAAATTTTAATTTTTTTATTATTTCAAATTTTAATTTTTCAAAATTTTAAAGATTTTTCCTAAAATGTGAGAATTAGGCTTAAAAATGATAAGGTTATTTAAAGAAACAAATTTAAAATTTTATTAAAAAAATTATAAATTATTTAAAAACCATCAAACTGTTAAACCCAACCACGGTTTCAAACCCTTAAAACCGAACCGTTCACCCCCAAACCGAACCGAACCATTTAAATCGTTAAGTCGCGGTTTCGCGGTTCAGTTCGGTTCAAACTGAACCGTTGCCGATTGTTAGTCTCAATTTCCATTTTTATCATAGGATACTTCAAAATTAGTCTTCCTTTACCTCACAAAATGAGCATTCATTTTTTGTCCACAAAAACGAATGTATCTAAGAAAAGGGATACTCATGTTGATTGTTCCATCACATAGTTCACTTTGATTTTATACACAACTTTGATCCTCTTAATACTCACTTGTCTTCTTCCTCTTTCCTCCTACAACTTACATCACATTAACTCTTACCATCTTTCTTGTTCCCCCTCTATCAATCACTTTTGCAACCGTCTTCAATGTTGGTTAAGAAGCTTTATGATGGTAAAATGCTTCACCCTCATGTATATACTATCTAGTAGCTTAAGTGCATGCGCAAGAGGATCTAATTATCAAATTACTATCAATATTAAAGGACACCTCAAGTGAATGTAAACAAATTTACTAGCTAGTACAAAAGCTACAACTTTTGTGTTCTATATATACTGTTTTTACTCTAAATAACCTACTAGGCTTCTCTTGCAAATAAGCTTCTTGGCATGAGTTGTACAATTTGTCTTCTTCCTTATTTACCAATTGTTCCCTTTGGCAAAATTTGTATTATTTCGTTAAGAAAACTCTTATTTTATGAAAAACAACACATTTAAGATTTTTCCATGCTTTATGGCTATATAAATTTATAATGTATTTATTTGGTTCTATTAAGTTTGGAATTTCAATAACTCTATGACACCTTTATCTCAACCATTTGGTGATCTTTTTTTCTCAAAGAAAATCATTTTATTTATGTTTTTACATGCAACGTGTGCCCAATTACTAAACAATCAATACTTTAATATTACCATTTGTGTAGGTTCTATATGTGCTTGATAGTAGTGCATACTTGGACACTATAGGCAAGAATGGCTTATTGTCCTTTACACCAAGGACAAGCAATATATAAATTTTGTAAGAATATAGACCTTTTATCATCAAAGGAAAACCATGTTAACAGTATATTAATATGCTCCAAACTCTTAGTTGTAAATAAATCTATGTCTATTATGTTGTGATGACCCATAACCATAACTACATTGGCAAGTGTAGTAGTTGTTCTAGCCATAGTTAAGGAGGCATAACACAAGGGGTTAAGGTGTGAGAGTTTCTCAAACTTCAACAATGAATTCGAATACCACCTCATGAAATTTCATATGTGTGGGTGGTCGAGCATTGTTAAGTCTAATAACCATTTATAGGTGAAACAGTTTATTTTCATTGCCTTTGGGCTATTGTATTGTTTCCAACTGATGGGTTGTAAGAAACAAATACAATAGCTTGAACACAATGCAAATAAACTTTCAATTTTATTTTTTATAGTGGACCCTCATTGCTCCAAACTAACCTGAAGTTAGCATTATCATTGCATTACAATGGCTATATGTGAAGTATCCAATCCATATGCAATAATGCTAGTTTTAACTCTAGTGATCAAACTACTAGCACTTCATATAATTTTTAGTTGCTTCAATTTACCATTTGAAGCTCCTTACAAAAATATTTCATCTTCCTTTTGTCCTGAACTCTCTCCAAATTTGCAAGATATTCTTCAAGTTATAATTTTTAGACAAGTGCTTGTTTTTTATAAAACAATATCATTTTTTATTTTACTTTTATGCAAATCAAAGATAGTGTATACAATTAAAAGAGCCCTATCCAAAAGTAATAATAAAACACTTTGAAATGAACCAAAATTAATAACTACATGCAAAGGAACACAACATCTAGATTCTATGATGAATATGAGGTGATGATATTTATTGTCCTCATAACACCATAAAAGTGATTTATGGAACCTTGAAAGAGTGTTTCAAGAGTTTCCACTATTGAGGTTGCTAGATGTGGTAACAGATGAAGGCATTGTCAAATGGCAATGAATGCTTTAGATCATAGTGTGAGATGCTCTTCATATTTGTTGTCCTCGTTAGGGTATACACATAAAGAGAGATGATAACCATAACAATACATTAACATCATTAGAAGGCCAAAAACATGAACTTTGGGAGTTGAAAATTGTTTTGCAAGGCAAAGGCATTTTGCTAGGGTTGAGGCCTCATTCCTTCTTTTAAGATCATTCTTCTGTTTAATAAGAGAGCATATAAATGTGCCTAAGAGGAATGACTGAACATGCCCAACTTGGGCAAGTTGTGTGAGGTTGTTGAAGATGATAACCTATGGCAGGGAACACTATCGTGAATGTTTCATATCGTAGTGTGAGATGCTTCCCATTCTTGATCTCATGATGGATAAGGTTTGCCGACGCAATTTGCTCTAGTGGGCATTTCCAAGCTTCATTTTCGATTTCAAGATCATACTTATGTGCATAGAGAAATTTTGATTGCTCTTCTCACTTAAAATATCATGGCTAAAGGTAGATGGATGGATTTTGTTATTATCGTCGAAGGTCTAATATGATCTATCGGTCAATCAGTGGAATCATTTTTACATCCAATAGTTACTCTGGATGTTCAAGAATTTAAATGATAAATGTTGCAATTGATGGTGTAAATTGTGTTTGTGAGAGAAATCTATGTATGAACTGGATTGAGATATGTAGAAAACATACTTGAATGTGGTCGAAAGCACCATTCATTGTATCAAAGTGATTCTTAAACTCACACACTTGTTTGTGGCAAATATGCATAGGGGAAAGACAAAGACATAGAGATTCTATAAGTGTAGTGTCAAAATCTTTGTTTCAATGGGTGGTTGGTTGTGTGCAATTGATAATGCCTTCTCAACACTTTGAGATATTCTTTTAGTATCTAAGGTGTTGGAGATTATGGTATAATTGGCAAATGTGAAATGCCTCTATTTTTTATATAACGAATATGGGGTTGAAAAGTGTATTCGATAATTAAAAGACATACTAATAAATGATAATTTTCCTTATTGGAAACTTATGGGAGGTTGTAAGATGAGCAATTAGAGATTTGTAGGCTAGCAAGACATCATGTTTGTCATTTGCATTGGCCTTTATCACTTGGGACTATATACCCCTATAACGATGGATGCATCTAGATAGAGATGAGAGGTGTCACGAGAGCAGTCATTGATTGATTTTGTGGTGATTACAAAGGATATTGTAGCCCATGTATTATTATAACTCGATTGATGCTACAAGAAGAGAGAGAGAGAGAGAGAGAGGGAGAGGGAGGGAGAGAGGGAGAGGGAGAGAGAGAGAGGGAGAGGGAGAGGGAGAGAGATGGGTTTATAATGAGATGGGGTTTTCATGTGATCAAGACAGGTTGGTATTTTGGATTGATGCTACAAGCCAAGTCACATATCATCATATTTGACCCTTGAATTGGTGTGTAGGGTGGGATTGAGTTTGTAGTAGTAGTATTTAGATCCATAGAAGGGTTCTATACTTTTTTGTCAATTTGTCATAGTGGTGTTTTCTCTTTTGTAATGAAAGCCATTATTTACGGAGAGAGAGAGAGAGAGAGAGAGAGAGAGAGAGAGAGAGAGATCATTTTCCTATTTTTGAGATATTGGGGATTGCATCATAATTGTCATACACACAATGCTTTTGTATTTGATGGTAGGCATGAAGTAAAAGCATATCTATGAAAGTTGAAGGGAGTACTAATGTGGCAATTTTCTTTATTGGAGCAAGTGAAAATTCTTTCTTCAGTGGAGTGTTCGACTTGCCTATTGGCAATTCAACATGTTCCACTACCCATGTAGTGTAATTAGTGGATGACCATACTCCATTGTGACAACCATTGTAAGTAGTTTTTTTCACACATTTATGGATATAATTGTGTGTTTTCACCAAAATAGAGAGAGAGAGAGAGAGAGAGAGAGAGAGAGAGAGAGAGAGAGAGATTACATAAAAGACAAAGAGATATATCCCTATAGAGAAATGAATTTGATCAAGCGCACATTCTTTTGGAGATACAATGGCAAAAATGAAATTTGGTTTATTTAATTTGTGATACATGACTAGATACACAATTTTTTTAATAGAATGACATGAATGGAATGTTGAGAAATAGTAAGGATGAAGTGAACACAACATTCCATTTAAATCTTTGGACCAACCCTAAATTCCAATATATGCAAAAGAAAATCTAAATATTTTGGCATCTCATTGTACTAGATTGGTGTCAACTTTAGGCATTGTATGCATATGAAAGTTGTAACTTTATCGTAAGTGGGTTGGGTGTGGAGCTTGTGGAGGTTAGTTCAACTCAATGTCATGTCTCATACTTTTGGAAACTAGTCTGGCATGGCTATGAAAAAGGAGATGCGAGATGGTGACATAAACAAAACCTTGATCTTTTATATGACTTAGTTGGCCCAATAGTGGTAATTACAAATATGATAGTAACACAAAAGTATAATAGACATTTAAAGTTAGTAAAAGATGCACACATAATCTAAAATAGGAGTTGCTTTTAACTAAATAAGCATAAATCAATTATAACAATTGTATAAACATTGAGAAAACACGTATAAGACGCCCATGTTTCGATATATTCGTAGTGTCGGCATATCACAAATGAGATCAACAACAATAATAAATAATATATTATATAGCCAAAAGCTAGCATATCTCGAACAAAAGAATAAATCACAACAATAGAGGCCATAATGCTTGTTCCTTCACAAGATTGCAACAATTACACACTTTCAAAAGTAATGTTACAACATACCACGCAAGGCACTACGATGGTTGTACAAAAATCCTGCTTGGGTAAGTGGTTGCAACAATGTTCATCGAAGCGCTTCATTTGATAAATTTTGCCAAAATACTTATTGTATCAAAAGAGGGATATTGACAAACTCTATGCGGGCCACTATTCTCTTTGGATTTTGTCTATCATCCAATGTCTCATTCAATGGTTGGTAAATGGAAGCATCTAAGCGTTGACCACACCCTGAGTACACAAACCATGAAAGTCGGGTCAAACACGCTCTATGTAGCCCAAGAGGTCGAAATACCTCTTTCTGTATTAAACACAAACCCATTTTCTTGCTATATTCACAATTAGTTGTTTTCAATTTGATTGTTGATGGCACAAAAAGTTGACGCAACTAACAATACAACGCTTCTTCATAAGAGCATAAACCATGGAAGGTTAAGGGTAAACACTCTCTTTTTGGATACATAGTACCTCAATTTTCTATTCTCAATCATCAATTTATCACATGACTGGCTATTTTTTTACGTTTACATGCTATTTGGTGGTCTCAGTGCGGATCTTGTCTGGATCGAAATAGTGTGAAATCATCTAAGATACAGAATTGTCCCCAAGACCTAAAGAATGAAAGGGTTTGGGGACACCCTCTATGTATATCAATTACTATTTCCCTAGACCATTGCAACCCAACTTGGTCTGAATCATATCTCAATCGAAAGAGGCGTGAAAGCATATGAGGGCAAACAACGCCTCCTTGACAACCCTAAATAATGGCCATGGGTCAAGGGGCACGATCTGTTGCTAGAGTTATTCCCCAAATCTAGGGGCACAATTTGTTGTTAAGAGCTATTCTCCAAATCGATGTGCACCGAATCAGAGGCAAGGGAGAGAGGGGGTCGAATAGAAGTAGTCTTCTCGAACCAGTAGGAAACATGAGGAATCCAGGAAACATGAGGAATCCAGGTTCGACCAGGGCCAGACCATGAATTACCCGAGTGAAATCCTTGTTTTGTTTTTAACAATCAAGCAAGAACCAAGTCCATGAAGAGAGGAGATAAGCAAAACCACAAGAAAACAAATGACCTAGAAAAAGCAAAAAGCAAAAAGAGCAAAGCAGAAAGCAAGAGGAAAAAACAAAAAGAGCAAAGAGCAAAAAGCAAAAAGCAAGAAAGAGCAAAAAGCAAAAAAGATCAAAGAGCAAAAAAATAGAAAGCAAAAACAAAATAAAAAAACAAAAAATAAAAGAGCAAAAAACAGAAAGCAAAAACAAAAAGTAAGAGAGCAAAAAAGCAAAAGTGTAAAAAGCAAAAAAACAGAAAGCAAAAACAAAATAATAATAATAATAACAAAAAGTAAAAGATCAAAAAGCAGAAAGCAAAAAAGCATTAAGGATTGGAAACCATATAAATTATTATCTCTTTAAGCAAATGCTTTATCCTTATTTTTCTTCTCTGCAGGAGCAGAGTCTCTCTCTCTCTCTCTCTCTCTCACAGTTGAACATTGATACAGACAGAGACAGAGATTCTTTACCCATAGCCAGATCTCTCTCTCTCTCTCTCTCTCTCTATATATATATATATATATATATATATTCTTGAAGAACCAGAGAACAACAGATCGAAGAACAAAAGAAAGAAATATCTGCTTCAATCTCCATAGCCAGGAAAGAATCGGAGAAGAGCAGATCAAAGGAAAGAAAGAGAAAGAAGGGTCTTTGAATCAGCCCAAAAAGTAAGGGAAGGAGAAAGAGAAGGACTTAGAAGAAGACATGGATGGGTTGTTCTGTTTCTCCCATTTACTCGAATTAGTGCAGATTTGAGGAAGAATCAGAAGGGGGAAGATCAAGGAGGAGGAAGAGGAGGAAGAAGAAGAGGACCAAATTAGTGCAAATTTAAGGAAGAATCAGAAGAGGGAAGATCAAGGAGGAGGATCAGAGAGGGATGGGTTGCTCTGCATCGAATCTCAATAACGAGCAATGTGTGACAAGGTGCAAAGACAGGAAACACTACATAAAACTGGCTGTCCAGCACAGGCACGCATTTGCTGCTGCTCATATGGCCTACATACAGTCGCTAAAGAACACAGGAGCAGCCCTCCGGCAATTCGCAGCTGGAGATAGCAATGCTAAAGATACCCATTCTGACATTACTGGTAATACTAACACTCACATCCACCTTCATTCCAACTTTGATGACAATAATCATAATTCCTCTTATCTACCCCCTCCACTCCCACATTTCTTTAATGAATCCCTGCAAAAGACCCACCGGCCCGGCTTCTCCAAGACAGTCGGCATGCCACCTCTCCGGAACCATAACCCGAACTTAGACCATAGCTCTAATCATAACCTTAACACTAGCACTAGCACTAGCCCTAACCCTAACCCTAACCCTAGCTTAAGTCCTCCTGGAAGTGTTCAAGAAGAGGAAGAAGAAGAAGAAGAGGGCCATGGTGATGATGCTAAACCCCCTCCTCCACTTCCTCCTTCAGATATGCAAACCCCTCCTCCTCCTCCTGCTCCTAGCAAGTCCCCCACATGGGAATATCTTGAAGGCGTCTTCCCAAATGACTTGGAATCGGTTAAAGATCTGTCTAGCGAGAGACGGCCTGAAAAGCATGGTTCCAATGCGAACTCGGCTACCTTGAAAATGGATCAAAATGAAGAGAAGAAGAGTGAAGAGGATGGCAATGGTTCTTCTCCGGCTCCACTTCACTTTAGTGAGGTTTTGCGGCTCCTCGATGACGAGTTCTTAGCTGCGTGTGATGGAGGTAAAGGAGTTGCAAGATTGCTCGAGGCTCGGAAAATGCATTATCATTCGAATATTGCCAATTATAGTGGTATTTGTTCTCTCTCCCTCTCTCTCCCTCTCTCTATCTTTGCTGTTATGCTTGATGCCTCATTGTTTCATTGCCTTAGTCATCCTTTTCATGCACTGTGAATTATGAGATAAGAAGGATTCAATGTTTCCCTAAACATGAAAGGGCGTAATTAATCAGCGAGCCCTATTTATACAACTAATATCCAACTCCAGAGTCCAGGAAAATTGGTTGGGAAACATGAGGCAAATTGGGTTGTTTGCCATGTTGGAAAATATCTGTAAAACGTCTTATGAATATAGTTCTTAGGTCCAGTTTAGAATACCAGCCATCCAATGAGAAATAATGATATGTTCACACTCTAGGGAAGGGTCAAGTTGTTACAGTTGAGTATTGAAGAGATAAGGAACATGCCATTCCGTTTTCTAAGTTAATTAGCTTGATGTAATGCATAACGATTGATAAGTCTAATGGTTGTTACCAGCTTACAGCTTAGATAACATTCAGAGTTATCTCTTTCCATCAAAAGATCCAAAACATTCGTTCAAATAATTCAAAGCAGTTTCTCAAAAGCTCTTCTTCCATCATTCATGTACAATAAAACCCCGGTTGATTGACAATCTAGCATTTCTAAGGACTTGGCTTGTTCATTGATTTTTATGTTTACACATTTATGGAGCTTTTCACTATTAATTCAGTGAGCTCCGGCTAGCATGATCATCTAGAGGAGAATAGGAGTGTAGCTTCTTTACCGAACCAGTACTTTACTTTCATTTTTTTAGGGCATCATCAGAGGGGTGGGGATGTAATGTTACAGCATGATATTTACAAAGGAGAGGACAGTTATTGGCTTAGGCTTCGAGGATCAGGGACCTTTGCATTGTGAGCAATGAAGCAAATATGGGAAATATCCAAATAAAGCAAAGAGTCTATCACAAAGGTCAAGGTTGGGTGGTGAATCTTGTCCATTGTTTTTGTAATCCTACACTAAGGGCATAACCTAATTGGTTTTCGTACAATGCCTAAGAACCCAAGGTATAGGGTTAAATCCTAAAATGGCCACAGTGGGGGATTAATTCCTACCAAGAGTTAAAAAGCATATATATCAATGTGCTGGTGGTAGTATGCAAATTAAAATGCATGGACACATTCTTGCAATATCAACATAGATGGTAGCACTGAATGCTTAGTTACCATGTCAACATCAATCACATCCTGATTCTCAATGGCATGACCAAATTGTTTCAAAAAGGTAGCTCACATTCACAATCAAGATTGTAAACTTGAGAATAGGGTGATAATATGGACCATCAAAACCTTATGGGTTCAGTACTGGGGCATATGATTCTGACATGACTTATGCAAGGTATACAAACCTAACATATATCTCAGATTCTATTAACATTTGGGTTGTTTCTATCCCAAGGTGTAGGCCTACCTGAGAAGTGAATTTTTGGTAAAGGGTTCCTTCCCCTTATTGAGGAAGGTTGCTGGTTGTGTACCCTTCGATAAAAAGTTGTAGTTTCTGCACCACAATAGTCAACAATTCCTTGTGCTTTAATGATGACCGTTGCTTCTGGTGGTTATTATCAGTCCCAAGGAGTTGTCATGGCAAAGATAGTAAAAGGAAAAAAACAAAACTTATCGAAAACAATGTTTAGGGGGAATGATCCCTAATACTGTGATAAATGCATTTACAGCCTTAGTTTTGTCAAATTCTAGGTTTGATATAAGAATTCCAGTGCAAGTCACGTAGAAGATCTATTTTTGGGTCTGTTTTGAGTGTCTTTTGGCCATCTTTGTTCTTAATAATAACTTTTGGCAGTGGCTTTTTTATATTCATTATCAGATAGAGAACTAAAGAGTAAAAATTGATTATTGTATGCAATTCAAAGGACTGTTTTGGGCTTCTATGTAGTTCATAGTTGACAGCATAGCTATTCTTGTTACAGGTCTTCGTTGTTTTCTTTTTCTGCTGTAATGGTCATATGATCTGGTGCTTTTGTTTATCATGGCATGAAATGTATAAATAAAATAAAAGAGACCAAGCTCAGGCAGTTGGTAATGTTGTAAGAAGGTCCTGTGTTTGTTCAGCTCCTTCACTCCACAGTGGCTCTAGTAAAGTAGTATATTTAGTGAGATTTGAACCCAGGTGCTTTGGTTAGTAAAGAGTTGGCTTACCGCTAGAGCAAAAACACAGATAGAGATGAGTTTGAAACTAGCAAAGTAGTGCACATTGTCAGCTGTTAACCAGGTGTATGGGTTCATAAAAACTTGGCTTGCCACTAGAGTACAGTTCAAACATGGAAAAAGTAAATAAAAAGAGGAGTGTAAAACTATGGTTGCAGAATCACTTGAGCATTCTTCGAGAGTATTGCGGGTGATGAGCTGGGGCAGGAATCCTCAGGTGCCACTTCCAGGTAGGGAGAGGACTGTTACAGAAAAAGATACACATGCATCCACTCTAGACAAACTGTTGGCTTGGGAGAAAAAGCTGCATGATGAAGTGAAGGTAATTGCTATGTCTTTTTGCTAGTATATGCTTTGTTATATACCAAAAAGTTTTAGCTATGTTTTAGAGTATGTAACACTAAATGTCATAACTACTTCAGGCTGGAGAATTGATTCGAATCGAGTTGGAAAGAAAGGCTGAGCAGTTGAAGAGCCAAAAGAAGCGTTCGGAGAATCCGGTAATTATCAACAAAACAAAAGCTTCAGTCAAAACCTTAAGAACAAGATACTTGGTTGAAATCCAAGCAGTGGATGCTGCCTCTGTTGAAGTTGACAACCTAAGGGATCAGCAACTGTATTCACAACTCAAGGATCTCGTGACGAAGTAAGTGGATTGGGTACTCTTGTGTGTTTTTGAATAATGTATGAAAAACAATTGTTGGCAAATACTGAAGAAAACTATCCTCCGCACATCGCAGAGGGAAATAAACATCCTCTAACATGAATCCTTTGATATTTTAAGTTGCTGGTTTGATAATATAATTATGGGATATTGATGGCTTATCAAAGTTATGATGTAATTTATGTCCCTACTCTTCAGATTGTTCTCTTGCATAATAGACCAGTAACATTTAGATGGGCATGGCTTTAGCTGGCAGGTCCTATGAATAGGACCACTTTCCAACTAAGGATGTGTTTGTGTGGTGGAAGTCTGGTATCTTCTTATAAGCATTTCACATCAAAACAGATATTGAGATGTCCTGAGACATAACAAAATCCATGAACACAACCAGCTTGATGTCATTTTGACTGTTGAGTTTATATGAGGATATGAACTCATGACAAGGACCTTATTCTATCTCGTAGGAGAAGTATAGTTGTGTAATGTGTCTATTCCTAGGGACAGGCCTTTGAATGCAGGTTTAAATCAGGTTTTATTATGAGATTAAAGTAATTTCTTAGCAAGTTTAGGATTACCTGACCATTCTTCGGAGTTTTTGTACAAATTTATCGGCTAGCCTATAAAAGTTAATGTTGTTTTGACAATTGTATCTTGCGTTGCTAGGCTGGTTTTCATGATATTAAGTATGAGTCATGAAAGTATGATAATTGTTAGGGGTACTAAAGAAGGCCGAGTAATCATCTTAATGGTATCTTAATCTTATTCATGTTCTTTTTAATAGGTTAATTGTCATGTGGAAATGCATGCTGGAATGCCATCAAAGGCAATATGATATTATTGAGAATATAGCGCCCCCCGACATATCACTCATGCCAAGGTCAACAAACAAACACCACTTGGAGAACACATTGCAACTTGAAAGCGAGATCAAGCTATGGCAAGAAAACTTGGAGAAGCTTCTTAACTCCCAGAAAGATTACATGCATGCGGTGTATCATTGGCTAAAGCTCCACATTATCCAGATAGAGATTGATGAGAAAGACACACCAAGCTCGCCTCAAAAGATGACTACCCCACCCGTATACATTCTTTGCCGAGCATGGCGTAGCAGTTTGGATCGGATTCCCGGAACCCTAGCAATACATGCCCTAAAAGCTTTCTCATCTCTTATACATGATTTGAGTAATCACCAGAGTGAGGAGTTGAGGCAAAAGAAGAGGCTTGAGAGTTTGAAGAAGGACCTAGAGAAGAAGGAACAGCTTTTAAATGCTCATGAGACAAAGTACAAGGAAAAATGGGCGGCCGAGGGTATCGGTGGTTCGGATGAAGTCGGACAAGAGGGCGGCGGCCCGCATTCTTCGAGTCTCAAGGAGAAGGAGAGAATGGTGAAGCTCCTGAAAGATGCAGTTGAATCCGAGAATGTGAAGTACGAACAGATGTGCTCGAAGAGTGGCATTATGGCTCTAAACAGCCTCGAGAAAGGGCTCCCTCCCGTGCTGAAGGCGATGCGAGATTTCGCTGATTCCGTGTTGCAATGCTATACAGAATTGGAGTCTATCGCTTCGATGAATGGTGCCTCTGTTCCTCGAATCGCGTACTAGCCTCTTAGTACAATTATGTTCTTCGATCTTCCTCGTCCCATACATACATTACAATTCCGGAAAGATCTATAGCTAGCCTGTGATATCGATCGATATGACTAGACAAGTTGAGTTGATCGACATTGTGAGTTTCAATGTACAAAAAGTGTTTCGACACCACAGTAGTATATGCCGCGACTTTTACATCATCAATGCCCCCCCCTTTGTGTTTCAAAATTAAGCAATGCTTGGTTCCGGTCTAACCCCTAGTTCGAAGGAAGTGATCAACATGAGGTGGCCTGAGATAGACTCTCCACCCGATCTATACTATACACCCTAGCCAGACCCTCCTACTTCACACAAGACAAGAGAGAAGGTTAGTAGAGCCATACCAGCTGTATTGGGTTGGGTGAAAACTTGTATGTGATATAATGAAGAAGATGCATGTACCTTAGACTAAACATAATGTTGGTTATACCCAACTTTGTATCCAAACCATAGCTATCTAGACTTCGATTTGGAGGGTCATCGAGGTGTTTGTGTGCCCTTATCTTATGTATGCTTAGACCATATTCTCCCCCACTTTCACAATTGGGCGCTTGCAAAATAAAATAAGTAAATTTAAATTGGCTTCCCACACAACACAAGCTTTTTTGCTTAATTTTCAATTTCATTATTGTATCCAACCATACTATTCACAGATTCTTTAAGTTGACCATTGAGCTTAATGTGTTGGATAGTTATGTCCATTTACACATGGAGTGTGCTTTAACTTGGCAAGCCATAAAAACGGAAAAGTGAAAACCACTACCCCAACAAAGAAGTTCACCATAACATATAGTTGCACATGCATGAACGCATACAACTTAGACTCCAAATACTTTGTTGAAACCTATGGCCAAACAACCAAATAAACACATCAGCAACGACACATACAACTTAGACTCTAAAAAACTTTATTAAACCGTGTCACATCAAAGAACTATGGTAATGAAAGATGTTTGCCCCATATTGTATGTGAGAATGTGATGCTTGTGCTTGAGTTGGAAGTGCACTTGATAGTAGATAGTAGAGTAGTAAGACAACCACAAACTTTATGAAGATTAATACCTCTATATATACCACCCTTAGTCCTATTTATGAAAGTTTTTTGTGTAGATTGTGGTTGGCCAAATGGTTGTCCATGAAATGTTGAACCTAAATTATTTGGACTCATTGATTCTTCTAATAATACTTCTAATAATCCTTCTAATTGTTGAGCAATATATTTTCATGCATGCATGTGTATTTGAATGTATATGTGTAAATAATATGTATGTATATTATATTTGTGTAAGTGCTTACATATATGTGCTTGAGAATCGAACTCAACTTCCCATAGGAATAGTGTTCACACTAGTCGGTGGAAAACTTACTAGGACATTTTTGTAATTAGTAGAAAGGGCATTTGCCCTAGACTAGTTGGTATTTAAACCAACCTTTTGTAACTTAGTTACTATTGGATGTAATATATGGTTTCTTGTTTAGAGCTCTCACACACACACACACTCTCTCTCATTCTCATTCTCTCTTGTGCGCACACACACACACACAAACACAGTCCTTCCGCTACATAGAATCACTCTCGATTCTTTACATGGTATCAGAGCGCGTGGTAGCTTGATCCAAGCCCATCGCCTTTACGTGTGTTGTGCTCAAACTTGTAGAGAACCAGTTGATCGTTGTAGTAACGATTTCTGCATAGCTCGCATCAAGAGTAGAAGAAGTTCGACAATGAACACCCAAATGGGAAGCACTCTTCCCACCGAGAAGCTCGATAGAACAAACTTCGCATCTTGGCAGTACAAGGTTACTGGAGCTACATCGAGGGAGCTCACAAAACGCAACCCAACCCAACACACATTGACTACCTAGCGTGGGAGTAGGCCGCGAGCCATGTGTTGTATTGCCTTGCGTCATGCGTCCATGACCAAATGCTCGGCTATATTCGAGATTCGAAAATGCTGAAAGAAACTTGGGGAAATCTCAAGAAGATCTTTGTGGCCAATACAGTTGCACGAAAGTCCAACTTCGACAGGAGCTAAACAACATGCAAAAGACGGATATGTTGATCACTGCCTATACCTTGAAGATCGAGGAGTTGTGTGATGCCCTCGGATCGATCAAGGTCATCATCGACGATGATGAAATGGTGCAAATATGCCTTGACGGCTTAGCACCACGATTCGACACGATCAGATCGGCCATTTTCGCAAGGGAGAACCCACCTTCCTTTTTTTACCTTCACTCGATATTATTGGTGGAAGAAAATCATGCTTGACAAAAGAGCAATGCATCGGATGGTCAGATGCTCTACTCACAATCAACCGATAGAAGAGGATTTGGCTGAGGAAATAGAGGTCGATTCGGCCGAGGGTGATAGGGTCAGTCAACCCGAGAACGCAAATCTCACCAAATTTGGCAAGCAGACATGAACAATGCCAGAGAGTTCGGTAGAAGGGGGAGCTATCTTGCCGGACTAAGCAATCGTAACAACCCGATCGAAGGCGGGTATTGTGGAAAACACGATCACTATGAAGAGGAGTGCCGAAAAAAGATACGAGACTCGGTGTCAATCAACCGACAATTTATGAATTATGCTTCGAATTCTGACTACGATGATCGTGGCGGAATGTATATGATGAGGCACAAGGCACATTCAATGTCGACAAAAGGTGAGAAAAACACCTCAACCTCGGATAATGTATGGTTTGTTGACTCAGGAGCATCCAATCATAGGACATCCCATGAAGATTGGTTTCGAGAATTACGAAAGCCCGATCGGCCCGATTATGTCGAAACATGCGATGACACGACACATTCAATACGGCACATCAAGAATGGCCCATTCGGGAACAACAACAAACAAAGCTACCTACCTAAAAAATTTCTTGCATGTCCCAACCATCACTAAAAACCTGGTCTCGATAGGCCAGATTGTCGAACAAGGGATGCAAGTGCAGTTCAATTTCAATGATGAAGGGTGCTTCATCCAAAAAGAAGGTCGCCTCATTGCTCACGATCGCCGAGAAAGCATGATGTTTATCCTTGAATCGAAAGAGGTGAAATCAATTATGTTCGCGAAAGGCCTTAAAGTTGAAACCGACTTGAAACTGTGGCACAAGCGAATTGGCCACATTAATCTCCAAAAGCTCCAGAACATGCAATCAAAAGGAGTCATAATCGGACTCCCGAACTTTACCGTGAAGGAGATTACGAGCGTATGTGAGGCGTGCCAGTTCGGAAAACAACGCCGACAACCATTCCCAGAAGAGAGGAATGTGAGTAAAGGGATCTTGGATGTAGTACATTTAGATGTGTGGGGACCAGCCTAGACTGCAACATTCAGAGCTTGTCGCTACTATGTCACATTCATCGATGACTTCTCTAGGTACACTTGGATCTACCTGATGAGACAGAAGAGCAAAGTGTTCGCACACTTCCAAAGGTTTAAGAATGAAGTCGAGAAAGCCATGGGCCGACATGTACGTTGCCTTCGATTAGATGGAAGCAAAGAATATTTCTTGGACAAGTTTTTGGCATATCTCCGAAAGGAAGGAATACGATGAGAATTCTCATGTTGACATACACCTCAGCAAAATGGTGTAGCCGAACGGAAGAATCGGCACATAGTAGAGGTTGCATGGTCAATGATGAATGAGAAGAACCTGCCGAAATCGTACTGGGCAAAAGCGGCGAACACAGCCGTATATCTCATGAACAGGTGTACAACCTCTGCGGTACATGACGTAACCCCTCATGAGAGGTTTTTTGGAAAGAAGCTGAATTTATCACATGTTCGTATTTTCGGCTCAATCGCATATGTGCATATTCCCAACAAGATGCGACGAAAGCTCGACCCGAAGTTGGAGAAATGTATCCTCATAGGGTACTCGCTCGAACAGAAGGGGTACAAATGCTACAACCCATCTACCTGAAAAGCTCAAATGAGTTGAGACGTCATTTTCGACGAATCGGCATCTTGGTATGGTCCAGAGACGACTCCGATTTCTACTCCAATCGACTCAGAATTTGCCAAACAAGAGATACAAGAAGAAGATAAACTTGGACACACATACGAAGATAGCCCGCATACGACAAGGCTGAGTGGACCACAAGAGCTGCCGAGCGATCGAAGCACATCTCAGCCGAGTCCAAAACTGGACAAAGGCAAGGCGAAAATGCCAGAATATGAAGACCTGATGGACAATGAGTCAACTCACTCCCTTGACAGTGAGTTTGAAGGCCTCGAAATCCGGACAAATGGAGCGAAGAAAGCATTAGTCTCTGTGAACGAGAAGTTACACCGATCTACCCGTGAAAAGAACCTCATAAGACGCTTCGGCTACGATGAGTATATGGCGTATCATTACGCCTTTATGATGAAGGTAGCAACTGTTCGAGAGCCTGAAACATTTTTCGAAGCCGTGAAGGACCCCCGATGGGTCGACGCGATGAATGAAGAAATGCGGGCCTTGCACAAAAATGAGACATGGGACCTTGTTCCCCATTCACCACACAGGAAAGCGATAGGTTGCACATGGATTTATAAGGTCAAATACAACGCCGATGGCTCAGAAAATTGCTTCAAAGAACGACTCGCCGCAAAAGGATATGCCCAAACACACGGAGTCGATTACGAGGAGACCTTTGCCCCGGTGACAAAGATGACGATTATTCGGACAGTCATAGCTCTCGCAACCGCAAAAGGGTGGCACCTCCACCAGATGGACGTAAAGAACGCCTTCATACAAGGCGAATTAGAAGAGGAGGTGTACATGATACAACCACCTCTTCGAATCGCGTACTCACCGGAAAGTTGTGTGCCAACTCAAGAAGCCACTCTACGACCTTAAGTAAGCACCTCGTGCTTGGTATTCGAAGATAACGCAATATTTTCATCAAATCGGTTTTCGAATGTCGAAATCCGACAACTCTCTCTACATCTGAAACGAGTCAAACAATCTGATTGTCATCATCCTGTATGTGGATGATCTGATCATCGGAGGAAAGGATATTGCCGGGATCAATAAGGTCAAATCACTCCTATCCGGCAAGTTCGAAATGAAAGACATGCACGAGCTCCATTTCTTCCTCGGTATCAAAGTAATTCAAACACTAGTCGGGATATTGATCTCTCAATGGCACTACGTTCTCAACTGACTCTACAAGTTCGAAATGACCGAGTGCAAACCTGTGTCTACCCCTCTCAATCGAAATCTCAAGCTCGATGTTTATTCAAGAACCGAAGAGCGCGAGCTGACTCAATATCGTCAACTGATCGGTAGCCTCATCTACCTTACCATCACACGACCCGACCTCAGCTATTCGGTAGGCCTACTTAGCCAATTCATGCAAAACCCACGAAATGATCATCTCAATTGTGCTAAGAGGATACTTCGGTATGTCAATATGACAATGGACTATGGCATCATGTATAAGTCGAATACGCCAATTCGACTCGAAGGGTACATGAACGTTGATTGGGTTGGCTATAAGGCCAATAGACGATCCACTTCTGGATTCGTCTTCTCCCTCGGCAGCGGAGCGATATCCTGGAGCAGTAAGAAGCAGTCGATAGTCGCACTATCGAGCACGGAAGCCGTATATAGGGGCGCAACAGTAGCCGAATGCGAAGCCGTATGGCTCAAACGCATCTTGAAGGTCTTGGGTGCACCCATCAAGGATCCAATTCGCCTATACTGCAACAACATGAGTAGTATCTACCTGGCTCGGAACCCCGTGTTCCACACGCGGACTAAACACATCAAAGTACACTATCACTTCATCTGCGAGCGCATACAAGACGGAGATGTTGACCTACAACACATCAACATGAATCTTCAAGTGGCCGACATCTTCATAAAAGCCCTAGGTATCGACAAGTTGTGGTAGTTCGTGACGAACCTTGGCCTCTCGATCACCGAACTGACACCGAATTGTAGTCGATCAATCGATCGAAGCTGACTAGAGGATTTGAAGTACGAACAAACAATCAAGCAGTCGAACACGGAGAATTGAACAATCAAAATCGTAAGTCGTGTCGCCTAGCCTCTCAAAAACCGAAAGTCAATTCAGCCGAATCGAAGTTTTTGAAGATTGAACCGAAACAACTTTTCGGCATCCAGAAGTTGTGTTCGAAGGGGCGTGTTGAGAATCGAACTCAACTTCCCATAGGAATAGTGTTCACACTAGTTGGTGGACAACTTACTAGGACATTTTTGGAATTAGTAGAAAGGGCATTTGCCCTAGACTAGTTGGTATTTAAACCAACCTTTTGTAACTTAGTTATTGTTGGATGTAATATACAATTTCTTGTTTAGAACTCTCACTCTCTCATTCTCTCTTGTGCACATACACACACACACACACACACACACACTTTCCTTCCGCTACACAGAATCACTCACGATTCTTTACATGTAGTCATAACCTCAAAAAGCATTTTGGCATCGTTTACAAGCCCAAAGTGAGCACTTGCACTCATCACACATAATAATGTTATGTTGTCAAGAGATCCGCCCTCACTTTCCATGTGTTTGAGACACTTCAAGGCTTCATGTCCTTGTCCTTTTTTAGCATAGCCAGCAATAAGGGTTGACCAAGCAATCACATCTCGAAGATGAAGCTCTTCCAGTACTTTTAGACTCGCTTTCTCAAGCATACCACATCTAGCATACATATGAACCAGAGCAGTGCCAAGAACTATATTCTTCTCCAACAATTTCCTTTTCATAACCTCATCATGAATTTGTTTGCCCTTGTCTATAGCACCCATGCTTCTACATGCCTTTAGAGTGCAAATAAACGTAACAACATCATGTTATAATCCCTCATTTTGCATTCTCTTGAAACTATCAGGTGCGTCATGGCTTTGTCCATGTTGAACATACACAGAAATTATTGTAGTGTTGTTTCTTCAAGTTTTGATGGGCAATTTTTTGTATTAACGAACTCTTAAACACTTGCCAATTGTGTTTGATTGTCTCGTGTTGTTGTATGAATCAAGTTGGTGTGACATTGTTGAACAGGGTGTGATCTTCCATTCCTTGTGTTCATTGATTCATTGATAAAAGCTTATGACATTCTAAAGTATTGAAGCCCTAAGAAGTCACCCTTTTTTATAGGCAAACCTAAAAAAACATTGGGTTGTATTTTGGGATATGTGTTATTACTTTGCCCATTGGAATTAGTCATGAAAGTAATTTGCATCTAATTCATGTGATTGAGTTGCAACAACACATTTGACATGGTTTGAATCCTGATTGTGACCTTCTATTTGCACGAATATCTCTTCGTTTGTTTGGTGATTGTATCTTTGCAGTAGAAAATGGGAGGCGACATGGATGGGTGTTGTGGTTGGAGTGTTGTGTGTCGTAACCACCAATGTAAAATACACCCAAAACTAACCCCCATAGTGTTGGCCCTATGAACCCTCTTACCTAATGCAGGTTTCGGTTACAAATCATGTTGCAATTTATTGGCTCTTATACATTATCATTTCTTAGTTTAGTTGAGTTATACACATACACAAACTCACACACTTATATAGATACACATATTTAAACTACCCAACACTCACTCATACAAATTGGCAAGTTAACAAAAACAATAAACACTTACACAATCACACAATACACTGACATGCATGAGTATTCACAAACTCTTGCAAGTTAAATACAAAAAATGCTCACAATTTTTCTTTTACACATAAACACATGCATACATACACGTCGTACCATATTATACATCTACACATACACACACATTTATACAAAAAACACTACACTCAAGCACAAGCACACATATGCAGAAAATACAAGAAGCAAGTGCATATTTGCACACCAATATTTAGAAAGGGCTATCATTCACATGCATATATTGGCACATACATTCTTGAAGGGAAAACTCCGTGTGCTCCTACACATATCAAGTGAGGCATTATTGGCGCATGCATACATGCCAACTCAAGCAAACATCACCCATCACCCTTCATCGGGACACCATCTTCTCTAGTTCAAGTCCTTGGTGGCATCACTCAACATTCACAAGCACACACATTTTTGCAACATTCACGAGCTTTTATAAACTATTGCGTAGACATAGGGGACAACTCTCATCATGATGAGTTGTAATGGTGAACCATCCTGTTGGCTAAAAAGCAACGAAAGCATATTCCACATAAACATGAAATATCATCAAATACATTATGTATGTACCCACCTATCTACTATGTCTACTAATAAGTTGATGGAACCATTTGGTTTCCCATGTTCATAAGAACGTTTTAAAAGTACATTAAGTGGGCCTTCCATACTGCCCAACCACAAAAGGACTAATGATGGGCATGGAGTTTTACTTGAAAATGTAGACCTAAACAAGCATTATAAGATATGATCATCTGGCATATTCACCTCTCCTTACATTGGGAAATATTTTCCATGGGTGACTATAAATAATTAGGTAATTAACTAAGGGTTAATTAATATCTAATTATGTGAGGAGTTAATCACGTATGTGACTACGCAACGGAAGACTATGTGATATGTGTGTGTGTAAGGGAGAGAGAAAGAGAAAGATGAAGAGGAAGTTACACTTATGGACAAACACAATGGGGAATGATTAACACCAATCTAGCTTAAAGACCTTTCTCTATATTAATAAGCATCATCTTACAAAAATGGTCTAGTTTTTTAGTTCAGTTTGGTTGTCAAACTAAGGTTTAATGTTTTATTGGATTTAGTGGCTCAATTTAATGGTTTATTGGTTTTTACTTTATTTATTTATTTCCTTAATGGTTTAGTGTCTTAATTAATTTAATGGTTTTTCATGTTTAGCTGAAACATTTTTTAATTTAATGCTTTCTTTAATTTAAAGTTTTTTAATTCAATGTTTTTTTTAGATTTGTGATCAAATGGTTCTGTTTGGTTTCAACTTTTCCTTAAATGGTTCAATTTCACCTTTTTTTTTGTTTGGTTTTTGTTATGTATAAATGGTTCGGTTTGGTTTCAATGCCAAGAAACCAAACCAAATTTGAATTAAGCCCATACCTAAGGGCGAGAGTGGCCTCTTTTGATCTCACCATAGAAGCATGAGTGAGAGTTTGGTTCCACACTTCCAAGTGAAGTCTAGAATGACTTCATCTACATGAAGGGAGAATTTTTTACCCACTTCAAGAGAAGAGGAATAAAGTGGGTTTCCATAGAGAAACACTCCTCTCGAAAGCAAGAGGCAAAGAGATGGTCCAAGATTACATATGTAGGACCAAAACCCTACACAGTAGGTGTGACACTAGCGATGAGATGACCGATGAGAAACTCACAAATTTATTCATCTTTAGTGCCTCCAGTAATATATCCTTTGAGACGAGGAAGTGTTTGACATTCATTTATCCAAAACTAATCATTTAACATTTTCTTGTTTCAAGCAAGGTGATGTAGGATGTGTTTTGACTTTAAACCCAAGCAGCTTTGCTATCATCTCCCCTCCAATCCATGATAATGACACCATTTGTCCACATCAACTAATGATTTCATTTTCAATAGGGATATTCAACATTTGCCCCAAAGAGCTACAAACACACCTTCAATGTCAATGTCAATCCATGGTTTACTAAGAAACGTGAAAATTTCACGAGAGGTATCATTTAGATTACTCAATGTTATGATTAAGAAAAATGAGGGAAGTTAAATAAAAACACCTCTTCAATGTCAATGTCAATCAATGGTTTACTAAGAAACGCGAAAATTTCACGAGAGGTATCGTTTAGATTACTCAATGTTATGATTAAGAAAAATGAGGGAAGTTAAATAAACTATAATAACAAAGCATGATTATAATTGAGTAGAGAAATTGACTAATTACATTGACAAGAATTAGAGGGAGAGAGCAAAATGTTTTATAGCTCTTGGAGAAATTTGATTATCACTTGTTCGTAGAACTCAATTCTCAGTACCCTATCTTGAAATTAAAGGCAAGTTTTGTCAGCTGACCTTGATCGGAAACAAACCAAAACTGTTCTATTTATCCTCATTCGAACTCTTCATTATTCAATAAGATCCAAGCTCGAAACTATATTTCTTTATACATCGACGAAAGCTTAATCTTCATTCATCCATTCCATTAGAGCCTTTAATGGGGTAAGTTAGCTTGGTACTGTGTATGCGATCCGTGGCAAGGAGAATGTAAAGTCTACAACTGGACGATATTTGGTCATGAAAGAAAGCTATTTGACAGGTAATCTATAATGGCAAGAAGAAGAAGAAGAAGAAGAAGAAGAAGGCCATAGGGTGTGCAAAATGGCCGCCCACTGCTCGTTCTTGTCCCATAAATAATTGATTGTCGTTGGCTCTTGTCCCATAAACAGCCGTCTCTATCTGTGTTCGGTCAAGCCAAAGCCACTGCCACCACCATTGTCACTGCCACTGCCACTACCGCCAAACCAAACCAAGTTGAACCAAACCAAACCAAACCGAAAGCTCTCTATACATGTACATATACATATACAATGTTTTGCATATATGCTCTTAATTTCATCACCAGGGAAGCAAGAACCACTGCCACTGCCACTCTGTTGCCAAACCAAACCAAACCAAACCAAACCGAATTGAGAGCTCTCTATACATGTACATACATATACGCATAGAACGTAATATTCATGTTCGTGCAAGCATTCCAACATTTGGAAACGAACACGTTTGAAAGGGCAAAAATACGTGCTCCTTTTTTTTATCTTTTTTTTCATTTAACATTAGTACAATTTAGCTCACCTTAGTGGTAAGGAGTCATGTTATTGTTGTCTATGTCTTGGGTTTGATTTCCAATTTTCTCATCTCTTTTTCTCTCTCTCATTAGTACCATGTCATAGCAAAGTTTTATGTTAGTGTTATAATAGTTTTTTTCTTTTGTTTTTTTTTTTATTACAACTAAGCACAACCTAGTGGTAAGTTGATGTGCTACTATTACTTGTGTCTTGGGTTCAATGCCTAACTGTCTCATATCCTCTTGTTAGTGTCATGGTCCTTTTTCTTCTTTTTCTTTCTTTCTTTGTTATTAGAAATTAGCTCACACGAGTGGTAAGTTGTTATGCTACTACTGCCTATGTCATGGCAAATTTTTATGTTAGTGTCATGTTCCTTTTTCTTTCTTTATTTCTTTCTTTGTTATTAGAAATTAGGTCACCCTAGTGGTAAGTTGTTATGCTAATACTGCCTATGTCATGTTTTCTTCATATTCTCGAATATACGTTTTATGAGTTATTGAACGTTTGATTATAATTTATAATGACATATTTTGATTCAATCTCTATAGTTGATACTCTTTTTTTTTTTTAAGTTCTAAAGTGAGGATGATAGAGATGTCTTGATTCGCATCCCAAAAGTATGCATGTGATACAATGCACAATATTGCAACCATACTTATGTTGGTGGTTCACAATGGATTAGAGTCCACTTATTAGGATTGAGAGTGAATCAATATATAATATAGACCCAAGTCAATTCAATCCAACTTTGAGATGATTTACCATACACGTTTGATTGAATCATTCTCGAATGCGAATACACGTATGCTACGTATGGTTCATTCTATGCATATACGTATATACAATGTTTTTTGCATATGTATATGCTCTTAATTTGATGACCACGGAGGCAAGAAGGAGCAGGGAAGACAGAGGAGGATGCACAGAAGATTCCTGCCGCTCCCTCAAATCCGTCGCTTCTGCGATCGGCTTCTTCTTCATCGCCATCATCCGCCGCCTTGGCGACCCCTTCACAGATTTGGGTCTTCCTCCTCTGTCGCATCGGAACCCCGAGACCGCATGGAATACGATGTCGTCATTGTCGGTGCCGGTCCCTCTGGCCTCTCTGCTGCCATCAGGCTCAAGCAGCTCTCGCTGCAGTCGGAGAAGGATATCTCTGTTTGCATCGTCGAGAAAGGTCCTGAAATAGGCGAGTTTCTGAATCCTCATCCATTTTAAAACCTAAATCATCCGAATACAAATTCTGAAAAGACACAAATATGGCCTTATGCTGTAAATTTGAGTTGCCCCTGTAAAAAAGGTAATCTTGGGCCTTACTACTGTAGTTTTACAGGCGATATATGTATATGTATGTTTACTGCCAGAAAATATGGAATTCCAGGGGCCTTACTATTGACATTATTTTGGCGAAATATAAAAATATGAACATTTGTGGGGCACTTTTTATTGTATTTTTACAGGCAATTTTGCTTGACAAACTAGCCTCATTTTTATCAGCGAAACTTATTGGGGTTTTTAGGTCTTATAGTGTGGTTTTTACCAGCCAAAAATATGAACATTTGTCGTACTATAAAACACCTAAGGCCTGATATAGGTAACTTCTGATCGTGATATTACATAAATAATCATATGGATAAATTGATCTTACAATGTGATTCTAGTGGCGAAAGGTATGTAAAACAGCATTTCAAAACTTGTCCGCCATATGTTTCTCTACATAAACTAGATTTTGTGAAATTTATACACATTGTTGTGAAATTTGTTCATATAAAAAAAACAAATGCTGACAAAGATCTAGCCGAGAAACCATTTTGAATTGTTTGCACGAGAGCCTCCGTTGCCTAGACTAGTAGGTATTATGATTGGCTAAGAGCAGGTGATTTTGTGAGCACTGATCATACATCTATTTCTATGTTAAAAATCAAGTTATAGCCCATTTCCTCTTATATTGTGTGTTCTTGTATTGCCACATCTTCAATAGATATGATTCAGGGGAAAGAATTTATTTTCCTGTAAGAAATTATCCAGAAGTACCACAAATTTATTGGAATTTTGTAGAATATTTTACATTTTTCTCGGATTTAGTCAATTTGCATTTTTCCCAATTGGGCTAATTTTCTTTCATACATGCAATAATAGGAATTTAGCGGAAATACATCAAATCTAGTAGGAAGCTTGTATATGCTTGTCGGCAAATTGTCATGGATACAAACATATCCCAATCAGCTAGTTTCTTTTAATCTATGAAGTACTATAGAATACCACAACACTTTTAGAAATTTAGTAGAAACTTTACATATTTCTATTGGATTTTGATCCCTCCATAAATATTTCCGAATTTCAAGTTCACAAATTTGACTGTCATTTTTGTGAATCAGGGCAGGGTGCCTTTTCTCGCAAACCTTGATTAGATGTCCATTTAACATTTTGTGAGATGTGTGTTAAATTTAGCATTAAGAATACATGCAGCTGATAATATATTCCAATTTGTGATCCTCAGGAGCTCATATTATATCTGGCAATGTTCTTGAAACAAGGGCTCTAGATGAGCTCCTCCCTAATTGGAAAGAACAAGGGGTAAATATGATTATATGTCTTGCATTGTTTGTTCAAGAACAATGGAGTCTTCAAATTCTCCAACTTATTTTGAGCAATGGAGTGTTTAATTTGAAGACAATTAATTCATTGCAGGCTCCTGTAACTGTGCCAGTTTCCAAGGACAAGTTCTTATGGCTTACTGAGAATCATGCTATACCATTACCATCCCCCTTTCAGAACCATGGGAATTTTGTAATAAGGTGGCATGTGCTATTCACATTTTGGCAACTGAATCTGCATAGAGATTGATGTAAAGCAATCATGATAAAACTAAATTATGTACTCAACCACATCAATATTAATTATATAGTTTGAGCGAGCTTGTTCGATGGCTTGGAAAAAAAGCGGAAGATCTGGGGGTTGAGATTTATCCAGGTTTTGCTGCAAGTGAGGTAGTCAGGAGCTGAAATTCTGCTACCTGGGAATATTCTATAACATTTTCTTATAGCTTCAACTGAATCTTTTAACTTTATGAGTGACAATAGGTCATTTCTACTTCTCAACTGATCTACTGATAAATTTGTTGGATTTATCGCAAGGATATCAAATAATTTAGTTTGGTTATAGGTGCTTTATGATGAACAAGGAGAAAAAGTAGTGGGAATAGCAACCAATGACATGGGCGTCTCCAAAACTGGTCAGAGAAAGTCAACATTTCAGCGTGGAGTTGAGCTGAGAGGTTTAATATATGTTTCCATTGATAGATTTATGAGTTCTCTTTCATGTTTTGTTTGAAAATAAGTCTGTAATTACGAAATCTTATTAGATACTTTGTCAACATTGAGATCTATGCCTGGCTTCTCAAAAACTATGGCCATGTCCAGACCCAGCAGAGGTTCTAGTCAAATGTCAGTCCAGTGCATAAGAATTAGGAAAGCTATTACACAACAAGGCCGCTTCTGCCAATGTTTTATAAAAAAGTAAAGGAGTTCTTTTGGGAATGGTTTGTTTCAATACAATAGGCTTCCCTCTGTTAAATGTCTTCACTTCTAGGGTATTAAAGGCCTTAGGATCCTGGACTTTCCCACAACAAATTGTGACTCAGTACGAGGTAGAAGCATTATCTCTATCTTGCATCCATGCATAATTTTGTTATTTTCTTTGAGGTTTAGCTATACAAAACTTGGATGATGGACTCGATACTCAGACTAACTTCAGACTTTTGAAATGTTTATTATGCTTCTACACGTGAGCAGTATCTATTATGTTGTTTACCGAAGCCTGATGTGAGTAATGTGCATGGCAGCATTGTCATACATATTTTTGCCTCTGCATCTATGTTTCTTCATCTGTAGATTGAACAATGGTATTTTTATGGAAACAGGACGGCTTACATTTTTTGGAGAAGGTTGTCGTGGTTCCCTGTCTCAGGTGATTCTATTTTATGGTTAGGACAAATGTATTTTCAGGGAAATGGGGCCCATTAAATTTAGTTTTCAACATCTTCAGACAATTATGAAGAAATTTTGTTTGCGGGAGATGGCAGGTGCCCAGCATCAAACATATGCTTTGGGAGTGAAAGAAGTATGTTTCAATATCATTGTTAGTAGCATTAAACGCATGCAGTATTTCTAATATAGTAGCGTGATCAAAAGTTGTTAATGCTTACATTCAGGTATGGGAAGTAGAAAGAAAGAAACATCAACCTGGCATTGTTCTTCACACAATTGGATGGCCTCTAGACACCAAGACATATGGTGGATCATTTCTCTATCACATGGATAATTGTAAGGCAAGTTACTATGTACAATGGATCATTTGTATGGTCATAAATGGTCTTTACTTGTTGAATTGTAGGACTGTGCAGCATATATCTCTGCTTGTATGGCATATGAATGTTATGTGAAAAACTACATGAGGTTGAATCTACCATTAGAAAAATCTGTTTTACAAGGGGTTCTTCCTCCAAAATATCATCAAAAAGATAAAATAAGCTATACAATAATCTTAGTGTAAGACTGGTCAAGAGATTATAAGTTACACAGGCTTTTGATTACAAACATTTTCTGGGTTGGTTTGGAGAAGACACCTGGGTTTTCTTTTTTCTAGCTGTATATGACCATGGATGTTCATGATAGTGTTATGAAGAGTATATGCATGATATCTATGCTTTTTCTTTACAGGTCGCTGTAGGACTAGTTGTGGCTCTTGATTACAAAAATCCCTATTTAAATATCTATGAGGAGTTTCAGGTACCTGTTTTCAAAAAAATATCCTGTGCATGTGTGCCTGCATGCTGTGACTAATGCAGTGTAGTTAATGATTCCAGAGATTCAAGATGCATCCTTCAATAAAGTCTCTTTTTGAAGGTGGTACTGTTATTCAATATGGTGCACGCACTCTGAATGAGGGTGGATACCAGGTATATATATTATATTGCTGTGGTGAAATATGCTGCTGTTATTGTTTTTCTAATTTAAAATAACTAGTCATTTCTTTCAGTCAATACCCAAGCCCATTTTTCCAGGGGGTGCTCTTATAGGATGCTCTGCAGGATTTCTTAATGTGCCGAAAATCAAAGGCACACATACTGCAATGAAGTCAGGTTTACTGCATCCTAATAATCTATAAAAATATTGATGTTGCTTGCAATGACTGATATATTAATATCCCCCCCAAATAATAATCATCAATGATTCTACAGTCTCAGATTATCATTAAATCAATTCAGAGTCTAAACAAATTTCTGGGCTAATAATAAGTGACGGCTTATATAAAGAATATGGCTTCAGTTCTAACCTAAAATCAACTGATTCTACCCTTATTTATCCAAATCAATCTTCTAATTTAACCTCCAAAATTCATGAATACTTTCAATAAAAGTATCCTTTTTAATAAGTGGCATCAAAGTCATCATTTGGTTTGGGAATATATATGTACAAAGTGCTATGTGTCATTCATCAAGTTGTAATTAATTTATCATATGTCATATGTGCATGATAATTTACCAAGTTTTATTATAGTGGTGCAGGAATGCTTGCAGCAGAGGCAGCATTCACAACGCTTATTGACAGTACAGATACTGAGCCAAGTATGGAAGAATACTGGACAGGTTTAAAGAAGTCATGGGTTTGGGAAGAGTTATATCAAGCAAGGAATTTTCGTCCGGTGAGAACATAAAACATACTCTCATAACAGAGAGCCTAACAACTATTAAAGCCTTTCTTTAATCACAAGTTCTTTGCCCTTGGTTTTGACTCTACTCTTTCCACCGATCAGGTGCTCCACTTAAATACAGTACCCATGTATGTATATACCAATGCTTGCATGATTGTGCTCTAAATTTCCTACTCTTTAGAAATTAGAATGTTGGCCTCAAATTTATGAAGCCAAGCTTACATCTTTACAGCCTTTACATGGTTAAGTTATGAATATTTTGTCATATTTCTTGTTGAGTGTCGAAAAGGGGGTGAAAAAGCTTCCAAGAAAAACTTCCATTCACATATCTGTGAGAGCCTCAATGCACACAATTATATACCTTTTCTGATTGTAGGTACTGGAAAGTTTAATGATTCAAATGCTTCATGATTGTGCTAGTTGGAATCGTGTTTGTCCTAAGCATATCTTATAAATGATGTGGAATATAAACATTGTTTCCATTATTCTTCCATGAGCTTTGTTGAAACTATAACTTTTCGTCCCACAGCCTCTAGAGACAAACAAGGGCAGCACAGAAATATTTCCATTGACAGTAAATCAAATGAACTTGCAAACTTATCCTTTTCTGAGCTCTTTCTCATGTTATTTATTTATGTATTTTCCCCGTTATTTATTCTCTCTTTTAATCTTCTGTGTATATATTCGTACATATTATGCAATATTGGTGATGTTCAATTATTCTGATTTCCTTCAGTTCCACTTCTTGTTTTTCATCGAGAATATATTTGCTTTTATTCCTTTTGTTAGGGGTCTATATACACAACTCCTTGTATTATTATCTCCTTCTCATCTCGTTAACTTTCTATCCCAAATGTTCTGGTGCGATACAGCTTTATATGCCAAGTTTCTGTTTTTTCCTCAATTTTTTCCATAGAGAGGGCTTTTGTGCTAAGATTTTATTTCAAGCTTAGTTACTATTATTGTCTCCATCTATGTGGGTTTCTAATATTTGGAGTGATGTGCCTCCCTTGTAAGTGTGCAGACAAGCTACCAGCATTTCATGATTTATTTTGCTTTTGTAGGTATGAAACATTATATGAAATCATGTTCCCAACTTCTCTTGGTCTCATACACCTCTTTGGGCATCTGTGTGAAAAGTAACAACACAGATGGATATGTTTTGTTGTTCTGCCATAAGAATCTCTTTTGCTGGAAGTATTTTAATCAAAATTGATGTTGGTAAACATTTTAGAGGAATTAAAACAAAGATTATGGCATAAATTTTCTGAATTGTCTGATTGGGCAGATTTTATACTGATTGATATGATATCCTTGTTCAAGAGAGGACTCTAATCATTAAGTCTCTTTTTCTGTAGGCTTTTAAACATGGAATTTTATCAGGGCTAGCTGTTTCTGCAGTAGAACGGTAAGTATCTGAGAAGAAAACAAATGTGGTTGGTACGCTGTTATGCTATTAGAACTGAACTTATATGAATAGTGATCACTGTTGCTCTCCATGATCATATCTTCTATTGGTAGTCAACATTAGTAAGCTAATACCAAGGACTGAATTACTGGAAATAAGAAACAATTCCAGAGTCTCACCCTCCCCCCTCTTCCATTTTATGCAATTGTATAACAGAATTTGTCTCTGGTTCATTTGTTTGGCAAACGTTTTTCTTCTTTTGCAGATATATCACTCGGGGGAGGCTTCCTTGGACATTGAAGCATGGAAAACCTGACCATGAAGCGACAGAATTTGCAGACCGTCATAAAGAGATAAAATATCCTAAGCCTGATGGGAATATCTCTTTTGACTTGCCAACGTCATTGTACAGGTTGTTCAACTTCCCTTGCTAACATGAATATTAACTCTCGTAGAGCCCTAACGATCCGTCGCACTCGATCACACGACCTAGGTATTAAAGTTGCATTATGGAATCAAAATCAGCCAAATATAAAGACATGTAAGGTATGCAAGGGCTAGTAGAGGATGAATATCACTTGCTTTTTACATGCTCTTCGTGCAAGCTATGATGATATATTAAGAGGGGGTGTTTTTTTATGACTTGAGTATCACACTAAAGAGAACACCTAGAAGGTTGAGCTCATATGTATATGCCTTATTCACACATCGAGACTTGGTGCTTCAAAGTATGAATATCCCTTCTTAGGAAGGAGACACACATCAAGATAACTTTTGTACCTAGGTCCTATGAGTCAATATTGGCCACTCTATGGACGCTAAAAAATATCTATCCCACAACATTCTCAAGTTTAATTCACTTCTTGTAAACTAATAATTTACAAGTATACCTTTTCACTATTGGTTGTCTTAACACCAGGAGTAATACGAATCATGATCATGACCAACCAGTACATCTACGTTTGCGGGATCCAAGTATTCCTGAACATTTAAATGCTCCCAAGTTTGCGGGTCTGGAGTCACGCTACTGTCCTGGAAGAGTCTATGAGTAAGTAACATTCACCCAGAGTATTCAGATTTTTTCCCACATTATCTCTTTATGGATGAAATTGCATACTTGTGAATGATGTGGATTATTTCAGTAAGAATGCGTTGTAATCTAATATCATGCTTGCGATCCAAAGAACTGCCTCATTATAATAGTTAAATCATTTCAAGGATTTGAGAAGTAGATTCAAATGAAAATATGCTTTATCCAGAATGGGATGCCATCATGGCCCAAGAGTAAGTTAAGATTCATGCATAAGCAGACAGGTCTTCTCGAATGCAATGAATGAGAGTTTGTAAAAGATTTTACCCCTGCATGCTACAATCCTAATAGTGCAGCCCATTGTGATCCCCTTAATGAGGAGGTGACGATTGTCTGAGCTGACTGTACTGAGCCTTCATTAAGAGTTGTCATGTATGGATTGTACTATGCACAGTTATACAGGTCACAGAACATTTACAAATATAATGTGACATACAGTACACATATCAAGACCATTCTCTCTACCAAGCCCTGTGACTACATTAGTTGATGAGGATTTATGAGACATCTGTACACAAAACCCAATACACCAAATCAATACAATTCCCTTTGGGGGGAGTACTTCTGTAAATGCAAGCATAATTTAAAACCTAGGTTTTGATTGTTTTAAGATTTTAATGTAGGAGAAGAATTCAAATCTTTTTTGTCTTCGTGCAATGCTTAAAAATCTCATTATTGGGAGAAAGAGAGATGATGATGGTGATGATGATATATAAATGTTCACTAGAGAGGGCACTTACTTATTTTAGGTATGTTGCAACTGATGGTGGAAAACCAACACTGCAAATTAATGCTCAGAATTGTCTCCATTGTAAGGTTGGTTTGGTTACAACAATTCTCTTCTCGATGCTTTTTTCTTAATTTCTTCTTTACTGGTTAGGTCAAATGTTTTTCATTATTTCTATTCAGAAATCAAGTTTGTTTCACAAAGAACTTTTTCTTTTCCACGAATAGGCATGCGACATCAAAGATCCTTCTCAAAACATACAGTGGACTGTGCCTGAGGGAGGTGGAGGCCCTGGATACTCAGTGATGTAGCTGGTCATCTTAAATAGTCTCTGGAGTTACTCTTTGATAGTGAAAGCAGTACTAATTTTTGTTGAGTAACAATGAGTAGGAGATCCAATAATAATATACATATCTTATTTCACAAGAAAACTTTAGGTTAGTCTTGTAAATATAATAGCACGACGTTAATTGTGAAAAAATGGCAAAGGGCGTTTATGTATACGGTATGCCCTTATTTGATGCTCTGGCATATGTAACACAGATACCAGAGCAAAGATTATCCATGAATTTATGTGGGTGATATTTTTACTAATTTGTATGTTTTACAAATTGTTCCTCTTCTTTGTTTCAAAATTTTTTAAGGTATTGGAAAAAAAAATGCTATCTATTATGTACATTATTGCAATGTTCAGTTATATATAGCATGGTAACTCTGTTTGGAAATTTTCTTATTGCTCATAGGTAATGTCAAGTTCTAGTCTTCCACTTACGCAAAGTCTAGAGATGCCTATTGGGTGTCTTCCACTTCAATGGAGATTCCATTGTGCTGAATGTTTATTTTGTGTGCGTGTGGGTGGGTATATCATGTGTATGTGGGCGTGCGTGCATGTATGCATGTGTGTGCTCACGTGTGCACTTTTGCAACAAGAGACAATGGTCTTTATTTGTTGATGATAATGGTGGTGATATTGTGGTCCATGAGCTAGGGTCTACATGCACAATAATTTTCTATTGCCTTATCTATTGTAACCCCTTTCCAATGTCTACTACTCGTGACCCACTTTGTGTAGCCTTATATTGACTTGGTACATGAGTAATGGGGTTAAAGAAGGTTACAATTGTTCTTTGTTGATGAGCTTGTGTAGTTATATTGTTGCCTTTTAACTTCTCCCTATGTGTCTTGAGTTCTAGCAAGACTTAGGGATCGGCAATGGCTCGGTTCAAGCCTAAACGGTTTGGCTTAGCCGGCTTAAAAACGGCTTAGTGTTTCAGCTTGGCTTGAGCCTCGCCAAACCGGCTCAAGCCGGCTAAACCGTTTAAGCCGTTTATAAACTTTAGAGAGAGGGGGAGAGAGACAACAGACAAGGGGAAAGAGAGAGAGAGAGAGAGAGAGAGGGAGACTAAACAGACGATGGGAGAGAGAGAGTGAGCCGTTTATAAACTTTAGAGAGAGGGGGAGAGAGACAACAGACAAGGGGAAAGAGAGAGAGAGAGAGTGTGAGGGAGACTAAACAGACGATGGGAGAGAGAGAGTGAGCCGTTTATAAACTTTAGAGAGAGGGGGAGAGAGACAAGAGACAAGGGGAAAGAGAGAGAGAGAGAGAGTGAGGGAGACTAAACAGACGATGGGAGAGAGAGAGTGAGTGAGGGAGAACTACACAGACGAGGAGAGAGACTACATAGAGGGGGGGAGAGAGAGAGAGGGAGAGAGTCGAGACCATAGACGTGAGAGAGAGTGGGAGGGAGAGCTTGTACAATGTATACTATATAGTATATAGTGGATCATCTGAGAGAGAGAGAGAGAGAGAGAGAGAGAGAGAGAGAGAGAGAGAGAGGAGGTTTCTAAACCGGTTTCCAAGCCATTTACCAAACCGGTTTGTGAACCGACTCGGCTCAAGTTTGAGATCCCGTAAACGGTTTAGGCTTAGCCGGTTTGGCTTGGATCAAGCCAAACCGGCTAAGCCTAAACTGAACCGTTGCCAATCCCTAGCAAGACCAACCTAAGGCACCATTGGTCCTCATGTTCCATTACTTTGCATAGTGGTCAAACCCTAGCTTAAAGAGGCAATTGTATCCCTCTATTTTGTCATGTCCTTAATCACACAATTGGTAAATTCTTTGAACTAGTGGTATGCATGCATATCTACCAACCTCAAGCTCCAATTGATATGAAGAGTTCTGCAATGCATAGGATGAATGTATGTCCATATAACAAGTCTTGACGATGAATCCATCCTATGATGTATGTAAAAGTGTGCCTAATAGTGTGCCCTTTTCCCACCTAATGATGTTGTGGTGTTGATCAATGTTCTTCTCTTACCCAAGTTAATAGTATAAGTTCGGATCACTCTATTCTTTTAGCTTTGGTCATCCTTAGATGGGAAAATGAAATCCTGTAGTAGTGCATTTATATGTTTATACCATGTGACACAAACCATTGTTATGTTTCAACATACTAACATTGATAATCTCCATGTTGAACATGTTTTGATAACATAAATCCCATCCTTGATTACTTGCATTTAGGGAGATTCCAATGTCGTTGGATATCGGCCAATGATCAAAAGAATACTTTTGTGATTATTTGGGCTAATCCTATCTCCCCCAGATTATTTCATGGACAATAAAGCATTTATTCTAATTTATGGGGCACTGGTGCTATGCTCAAGTTACCATACGGGCAATCATAGAGACTAAAAGCCTCTTTGAATCTTTTATAGTTATTTGTCTTAGTAAGGCTCAATCCCCAAGTTCCTACTCCATAGAGAGGGGTCACTATGACAAGTGTGGAGAGAGAGAGAGAGAGAGAGAGAGAGATTATCTTCTTTGGAGGTCAAATTACATTTCATGTAATACATATGAAAGTAAGTAGCGACTCTCAATGTTCAAGAAATTTACCAATGAATGTTGCAATCGAGAGTGCACATTGTGGTTTTTAGAGAAATTCATGCAAGGATTGGGCTTGGTTGAAGATCTGTGGAAAGCATGATCGAATATGATCAAAGGTAGAGGATTGTATCAAAGTGTGATACTCAGACTCTCGAACTTGTTTGGGGCAAAGTGAACATAGTCGACTGATCTCATCACTTGTGGCCCAATGCCCCATCTCACACCGCAATGCATGTGAGTTAAGTCACATGGAAGCAATGGTTCGAATGGTAGACAACGGGATGGGCTCTAACATGTATCGATGTGTGTGGTTTCCCTGTTTCGCAAAGACGGTAATGATAGTATCTCCTACCTAAACTGGTGGCTAACTCTTCCCCAGGAATGGGGGGGGAGGACCATATGGTTTTGTTGTTAGGTGCAACATGTGTAGTATAATGTGTGAAGCATGAGCCTCCACATTTGTCCCATGTCATGATACATTGGCGTTGCAAAAAGGCCTCATTTACAGATGAATCTAATGATGTATTATGTAGTGAGTGTGTCGCATCCCATTTGCCAAACCATTTTTTTCATACTTGCACCCAATTGGAACACAAAATTTTGCTTTTATGCGTCTTTTGGATCAGACTTCGTGCTTGCTTCCCATGCAATTCTAGGAAGTCGATGTGAGGGACGTTTTTAAACCTCAAGCATGTATTCAAGAACCCTTTCCATGGTCATGATGTCGATGGGAAGTGATCTCGTCTCAAGGCAGAGGGTGTATGACGTTTGTTTCTTAACTTGTAAAAACTTTGTAAGAATATATTTTTGGACATCTTTAAACTCTTTTGAAGTAAGGATGCTACCACCCCGTACTTCTACCGCATAGAAAAGCATCGGTGTCACCAAATTGTTGAAAAAGGTATTTCTTAAGGACCCAACACTTAATATCTCCATGATTACATGTGTTCTCAAATGCATAATATGCTCTCTTTCCCACCCTAAGCGGCTTGTAGCACATTCATTCCATCTATGACTTGAAGGAACTTCAACGCCAAGATATTTGAAGTTCTCCACACATTCAAGTAGCTCATTATTGTACATAATGCATGGTTTATATTTTTTTTGGCTCTTCACAAGCATAATCTTTGTTTTAGAGCTATTGCCACTTAATTTAGTATGCATGCAAAAGAAAATTCCAATGCCTTCATAAGCTTCTATGCATCTCCTAAAGTATTTGCAAAAAGCAGTACATCATCCACATATAGTAAAAGCATAGTGACAACATTCCCAAAGGCAACTTATTCAATACATTCTTCCTTTACAAACTTGGCAATCATTTCTTCCAATTCATCAATGCATAGACCAAATAGAGTTGGTGAAAGTGGGCATCCTTGCTTAACACCAATAGTGTTATTGAAAAAATATTAAAGTCTATCGCCTATACTCACACAACATATAACCTTCTCATATATTTAGGAAATTGCAAGCTGATATTCACTTGGCACCTTGAGTTTTTCTATTCTCCTCCAAAAATGTTCACGAGGTACTCCAAAAATGTTCACAAGGTACCATATCAAAAGCTTTCTTGAATTCCCCGAAGCAACAATATAAACCTTTACCGCTAAGGCAACTTTCATCCATTAATACTCGAAGGGTGACAAGGTGATCGATGGTGCTATTGTGTTTTCGAAAGCCAACTTGTCCATAAACTTTTTTACCATTTTTTTCACCTCATGTACTTATCTTTGATTCTATTATACATCCAAATAGTTTTGCCATTCGTAAGCCAACCATGATGGCTCAAAGAGAGAGATTAACCTTCGAAGACCATAATTGGCCCATGAGATAGATAGAGAAAGAAAGAAAGCTATGGACGTATCCATATATCCACGTACCAAAATAGTTATACAAAGAACACATTCATCACTTTTACTAGATTTGTTAACGGAAATACATATTGTCATATTTTCCAACTTTTAACCACCCTATAATGCTTAATATTTACAATTTAGAAGATGGTAAGAGACAATATATATATACAAGAAACATGGTCATGTTATGATTTGTGGGAACCTACCTTTTATTAGGTAGTAATGATTAATTATCAATCGACTTTAATTTTAAAGGGAAGCTTTAGGGTTTCTAATTTTAGGCCTTTGGGTGCTCCAACATCAAGGCTACCTTTTGGTTCCTCATTCATTTACATCCACTAAGAGCCACTTTCACTTTTCTCCATATAGTTAGGTAAAAAAATGCTTTTGGTGTGACTAGGTATTCTTCGGAACTTTAGGGCTACCTTATGGGGGCCTCATTCTCCCCCCTTTTGCGTCCACTAAGCTCTCATATGTATAAAAAGGGCACATTGTGCTCTAACATAAAAATATATATCTTTAGGTACACCAACTTTAGGGCTACATTTGGTCCTCATTCTCTCCCTTTGGCCATCCATTGAGAACCACTTTCTTCCACATAATTTTTACACACTCATTAATCAGGATATACATGTTCTTTAACTTAGAAACTATCTATTTTGTTGAGATGCCTTATAGGACTAACATATTTCTTAATTTAAATTAATTTTAGTAATGTAGTGATTAGGTGTATTAATTTAAATTAATTTTAATAGCTTTCAAGTCTTTCACTGCTAAATAGAGTAAAGAGGTAAGTGCTTTTATGTGTTTACATATAAAACGGTCTTTGCCCAACATGAGGAAGGTGACCTCTTGAGATTCGAAAGTGACACTTTGGAATAAGAAAAACTCCAAGGTCTACGTCACGTTAGTCTCCTTGGGCAAACTCTCGATTAAGGTTTCTGGGGCCAAGTTTTGGAAAAAATATTTGTTTGAACAATTTGCGTTGAGCAATACACTTATTTTCTTCCAATGGATAAGACTTTTGGGCACTTCAAACCATCATAGTGGCCCATACTCATAGGAGATATTTGTTTAAGACCAACCCATGAATTGAAGGAACATTCATAGGAGATATTTGTTTTAAGACCAACCCATGAATTGAAGGAACATTCATAGGAGATATTTGTTTTAAGACCAACCCATGAATTGAAGGAACATTCATAGGAGATATTTGTTTTAAGACAAACCCATGAATTGAAGGGAGCATTCCAATGGATAAGATTTTAGGCACTTCCAACTATCATGATGGCTTATACACATAGGAGATATTTGTTTAAGACCAACCCATGAATTCAGCTCCTTCAATATCTCTATTCAATTATGCCTTCAAACTTTAATAAAGGGGCATCCCAATTCCAAACTACTTCTAAGAGCTTTCGAGTCTACTCAACACGCACTCCGCTCCTTTCACCCTCGCCTAATTGGAGTTTCCCACTAGCAAACATGTCTTGCTTGAAAAAGAAGAAGACAAAGATTTGGTTATGTCTATGACATGAAAAGATGTCCAATCCTTTTCCTTAGCATTGGGAATTTCTATGATTAGAAGATCATGATGCCATTAATCACTCTTGTCGATGGTTCTTCCAAGATTTACCTAAAAGTTTGTGAAGATCATGATGCCATTAACCACTCTTAATAGATTTGATCGTCCGAGACTATTCAAGAATCGAAGATCATGATAATTCGAGGTTCACCTCCGAGAAGGAACCCATTTTCTTGGAACTCCATAAACTAGCTAATTACAATTCAAAATTTTCTTGTAACTCCATAAACCAGCTAATTACAATTCAAATTTTTTTTGGAACTCCAAAAACCAGCTAATTACAATTAAAAAAATTCTTGGAACTCCTGTTAATAGTAGTAGTTCATCTTGAACCACACACAATATAGCTTTACAATTCAAAGACTTCTATCTGTTGTTCATCAGGGACTATTGCAAGATAGCTCACAATTAATCGAAGATCGGGTAAACTTCTATTCGTTGCTCACAATTAATCGAAGGATAGGTGGAACTTTTATTCGGGTTTCATCGGGAACCCATTCAAAGGACTCCAATTAAAACTTTATTAAAACTACACTACAGCTATTAAATTTTTGATGGAATTAAAAAGCTCTGTGTAGATTTTACCTTGATTAATGATTATTAAATATATAGATAGTGAAACCAAAATGACAAATTCTCAATGATGTAACGCCAGAATGAAAAAAGAGAGTGGGATTGGATCATTTCTGGATGATGATTATTTTACACAAATCAAAGTGAAAGCAAAACACTTTGAGAAGCCAAATTTAGGTTAATACATACATACATACAATATGACATATGATTCAGATGTAAGCCAGATAGAGTAGCAATTATTTCTCTGATAAGAGATCATCCATGGTAGTTTATGATCATGAGTTAAAAAAAGAAAAGTTAGTCATAATTTCTCCGATCTTCGCGGCCATGATCATTACCACCATCTTGACCTGGATGAGAAGGCTCTTCATGCTCAGATTTCTTGGGGTTACCTCCATCCGGTGCGGATCCGGATCCGGATTCCGATCTGCCCTGGTTGTGGTTCTTGGCGCCGTAATCGTGCAAATATGTCTCGGCTTTCTCCAAGTAGGTGCCATATGAGGTTTTCTCGAGGTGTCCATAGTGGGAGGCGGCATCGATAAGATTGGCGGCAGCCCCGGCCAATTCACCCATATCAGTCTGATGTGCAGATCCTCCCGATCCACCGCCACCGCCGCCGCCAAGTTTGGCTGTGGCCGCGCCCATCAGGACTTGGGCGCTCGCAAAGGCTTCTCCATAGGACGGGGCCGAGCTATGGCCACCGCCTTCTCCTTCTCCTTTACCATGGCCATGGCTATCAGAAGGGGCCTGATTTGATCCCTTCTCTCCTCCTCCTTCTTCTTCCTTGGATTGGGAGGCCTTGAAGAGGGATGAGGCACTAGAGAAGAGGCTGTCCATTCCTTTCTTGCTGCTTTTCTTTTTGTGCTTTTCAAGTATATGTATGAAGCAACAACAACAAAAAAAGCCCTAAACAAAGAAGGATATATATAAGAAGAAGGAGGAGAAGAAGAAAGATTGATTGGTGATGATGAAGGATTGGATTGGTAAGTTTTAATGGTGTTTTCTAGAAGGGAAAGTGGAGAGATAATGGAGGGTCTACTACAAGATGTTTTTGACTCAAAATCATATATAAAATATACAATGTAAAGAGAAAAGCCATGGGTAGGTAGTTTAGGCCCTAGGGTCCACAAGGAAAAGATGTGGAGATAAGAAAGACACCATAGATCTTCTTTCACAAAAGAATATCTTTATGGGCATGAGTCATGACCATCTCATCGGATATCGTGGGCGGCAGAGACTGTGCCCTAGAAAAGAAAAGAAAACATGAAACCTTTTCGGAGGACATCTTGGCCCACATGGTCATGCCCTTAAAATCTATCTTTATGTCGAGACAAAAAAAACCCAGACAAAGATCATGAGGAACAGAGACACGCGTCGAGAATTCATTGTATTTCATAATTTTTCATTGTGATGTCCACGTGAACCCCATTCTAGTCGCGACTCGCTTAGTGAGCGTTCATATATTTTTCACAACCAATAACTATTGTCGCGATCTCACATGTATGTATGTAGGTGTGTGTGTGTGTGTGTGTGTGTGTGTGTGTGTGTGTGTGTGTGTGTGTGTGTGTGTGTATGTATGTATGTATATATGTATGTATGTGTGTATGTGTATGTTTATGTGTATGTGTATGTGTATGTGTATGTGTATGTGTATGTGTATGTGTATGTGTATGTGTATGTGTATGTATGTATGTATGTATGTATGTATGTATGTATGTATGTATGTATGTATGTATGTATCTGTATGCATGCTATAGAGCAACAAAAATAAACCTGACTTGGATTGCCCTTGAAAGTTTTCATTCTTGAAACAAATATAAAAACGACCCGCCCAAAGCGCCCAAAGTATGGACTCGAATTTATTCCACTTTGTCGGGCTTCTTGAGTAGATAAAGTGTGCTAGCACATGATCTCCTTTACTTCTCCATGATGTGCATCAATCTTTAATAGGCGATAATAAACATCCTCGTATGCAACTCGGAAAGAAAAATGCTTAAGGAAACAATAAAATACGAACAAGGTTGCGCTTTCAATGTCTAAAACAAACGCGTTGTATCATCATCGAGAAACTAGTGAAATGGCAACATCAAGTAAAGGGGCATTAAAAGTGCATAGAACATTATTGTGCATTTCTCATCGGTTGCCCATCATTTCTATGTGCTTTCAACCATGTCCCTTTTGTGTTTGTTCATTTGCGCACAAGTACGTACTCAACGAATTACCTATATAATACCCTATTCCTAACCCCAAAATGAAAGATAAGTTATGTATTTTTAGAACAAATTCCAAACTAAAATATATAGTATTTGAATGCAATCCTTAACAATATGTCTCCCACTTCAAGAAAGTCTTGCCTCTCTTTCACATTTCTTAAATGTACTATTCATAAACTTGTAATATCCTGGTGAAATAAACTTCATGAAAAGAGGCACTTTCTCGAGTTCATCCTATGGAAGGAGCATTCCAGTGCATTGGATTGGCATGTAATCCATCTTCCCATTAAAATGTGATGAAAGTCGAGCATGGTGTTGATGCTCTTGTTGGGTTTTTAGATAACATTGTAATATTATCAAGAAATATGACCACAAGGTTATCTTGGTAAGCCTCTAGCTTATCATTCACTAGATGTTGAAAATTTGTCAAGAGCATCAATAAGCCCAAAACATACTTGAAGGCAATGCAAAGCTTAAACTTGTATATTGTTTTTATCATATTATGTTTGGCGGTTGAGATCCTAATGTAGGGCCATTCTATTAAGTTTTGATAATGTGCAAGTACTCAAATTAGATAATGATCATGTAACACTTTTTATCGCATTAACATTGGGATTGAGATCCCAATGTAGGCCCATACTACATGATTTCAATAGGACCCATGCTTTTTAATTTTAAAATGAACCTCGAGGAAAGAGCGTGTGTCATACTTTATTCATTGAAGTGTGACAAATGATGGCAGAGAGAGAGAGAGAGAGAGAGAGGGACATGTGATATGTAAAAGTCGAGTACCTTGTGCCTAATGCAAATTTGTTTGGTGTGAAGCATGCCATAAAGTAGAGTGTACATAAGAAAAGGATCCAATGTATGTGTTTTATGGAGTTTGATACTACAAATACTCATCTAGAAATGTGAATTTTGAAACGATCCTTATATAGATTATATTGTTGTTATTCATTTAAACTTCGGCATTTCTGCAATCTTTCGATCCTATTGCAAGGTGACATGATGCCGGCTTCTTCTAAGGTGATATTCAGCTCTCAATTGCACCTAATTCGACTTCTCCATTTAATGACACCAAAGCAACACTGTTGATTTTTCTACCGGGCCCATGGACTTTCACTAAGAGCATTTTTTCCTTGTACAGTAGAGTCGGTTAGATGTCACATGCTTCTCTTCAAGACATATGATCTCATAACAAATGTAATAACTGTAATAAAGGGATGCTGAAATTTGTGTTATAAGAATAACAAATTCAATTTAATTTCAAATAAATATCGATAATCAAGCATCATCCTTTCCTATAAGTTGTACATACGTTCAAGGTATTCTAGAAATTAGAATGATGCGCTCATTTGGGGAGCAAGAACCATCCAACCACCCCAAGCTACCTCAAATGTCAATCTTGATCTCATCAAAGAAGAAAATGAAGAAAACAACTTCAAATGTAAATTGAACGTGTATAGTCTTGCATGAATTATGAATTGGAATCAATCTTCCCCCACTAACAAAAACTAACACTTCAATACAACACCATGTTTTTTTCTTTATTTTCCTTGTGTATGAGCTTTTTATGTATTTAAAATAGCACATTTTAGATTATTTGTGTGTTTGTGTACACGTGCGCACACATTACCATGGATATATTCCACTCATGGGCAAATATGTCATTGCACATATATCAACATGAACCACCATTTGGATTGAAAGTCATCATCTGTGGGTTGGGTCAAAGTCCTTCAGTTATTCATATAAATATGTCGAAGAGTCAAAGAAACTAGGGTCAAATAACTAGGTTGCTCCAACTTGTGAAAAGATAAAGAGCCTATATAACTCCATAAGGTTACCATGGAAGTATCTCCCCTAGCATAGTACTATTCATAGCAAAGATTGCTCACAATAAAGCAACAAACATCTCCTGAAGTTCTAGATCACTACTTCACAATTGCTTGGTTATGTACATAAGCTGAAAAAGAAACGAGGTGCAACATACACCCCCAAATATGGCCTATTTGAGATTCTTGTTGCAATACACAAGGGGCGCATGGACATGATTCATTATCAAAGCAACACTGATTCATGGAAAGAAGTGTCCTTCCAAAAAATGGATTCAAAATAACCCATAGGTCGGGAGTTCGGCTGCCACCCCAGCCCCAGCCCCGACCATCGGATGCTACAAATGGCAATCAACCCACCATTACCAGGGGGAAAAAATGGATTTAGAAAACGTGTATATATATGTGTGTGTTTGTGTGTGTGTAAGCAAGAAGCAAAGCATTGAGTTTTCCTTCAATGTTTTGACATTTTTTTCCCCATGTTTTTTCATCTAAGAGAGTAGAGATTTAATCACTGGGGGACAATGACTCCTTCGACGCCGCATGCGCTTACCACGGGTCGCTTCACCCCAGGTACAAAATCTCAATATCAAAGTGTTCTTTTTATTCTTACACAATTTGGTTGTTTTTGTCTTGCTGGTTTGTTTCGGAGGGGCCGGCACTTGTTCTATCGTAAAACATCTCTTGACATCTTCTTCTCCTTTAGGGGAGCTGCTTTCTAAGGTCATTGTTGATTCGATCAGACCTTCGATGATTTGCAGGTCTTCGGTGATCTCTTGTCTCGAGAGTAACACAATACTTGAAAGGACATCCTTTTGAAAGTCTTTGCATGCCTTCCCTCTTCGTGGTGATCTTCGTCGAACATTCGGTGGCGGCGGCGGCGGCGGTAATGGCGGAGGGCTCTCCTCTCGGACACTATTTCCACCATCCATAACATTTACACATAGTTTCTCAATGTCGGGGCTGATGGGTTCAAGCCTCAAGATTGCTAGCTCAAAATAGTCAAGAACTTTCTCGTGGTTTCTGACAAATACCTCGTCTAGCATTATCGCCATCCAATCATCACCATCACCTATGTCTATGCCTCCTAATTTCTCATCATTTTCGACTTGAGGAATCGCATCAGCTAATTGTTTAAGAGACCTCCCTTGCTTATTGTCGTCGTAGTCATCATCATCATCATTATCTACTGAGGCTTTACGCCGATCAATCCCAAAACTCAGCAAAATATCAGCAGCGATTCCCCCATCATTCCAGATACTTCTACCAGCTAGAGTACTCACAGTTGATTTTGTTGTTGCCACAAAATCGCTAGTTATGTAATCAGTGGATACATCTGTGAGAGCAGTCTTTTCCGGCCAAACAATAGAAGAGAAGGCAATCTCATCATTCCTGTGGCATTGCCATCCTCCTTCACTGCTTCCATTAGAATCAACTTGAACCTTCAGTGACGATAATGAGGCAGTTGTAATTGTCTCTCTTCCCTCAAGTCTAGTCAATACCAAGCCACTACAACTCTTCACCGCAACAGAGCCTTCACACCGGTCCTTTCTGCCACATATGTTTCTATTTCTTCTAATATCATTATTACCTTCTTCCTCCATTGTAGACTTGGCACTGACACTCTCAGAAGAAACGTGCTCTCTCCCACTCTCATCTAGAAAAGCATTTGATTTCATATATGAGCTACTCTGTAGGGGACAATGATGATCATGTGATCCATGAAGAGAAGTCCATTGTGGTGCTATAAGAACTGCCGGTTCCTGGATGGATCCTTTGCTTATTGTGGTAATTACAGTCTCTGTACTTGAATCATTCTCTAACAAATCCTCACAAATCTGCACGTTTAAGTCAAGATTGTGTCTGATTGGTTTGGGATCGCCCATTTTGCTGTTTCCATGACCTAGTTTCAGTGCAATATTTGATCCATTGCATGTAGAACCCAAGAAGGCTTTATTCGAAGGTATCTCTGGTCTCACAATAGCTGGGATTTTATATCTTGAATCACAATCATTACCTTCTTCCTCCAATAGCCCATATCTTCCCTTGACATCATGAGAACCAGGCATTTCTACGTTATGGTTTTGTGTCGCAAGAAAATTTATATCTGATTGGTGAAATGAGTTTTGATTAAAGCCCAATATTGGCTTTGATGCTTGTTCCATTGTTACAGAATGGAAGAGATTTTGTTGATATACTGGTGCCATTATTGATGAGTTAGCTACAACTCCTGCTTTATGCCCAGGAAAAGTCATATGGCTAATTACATTAGTGGTCAGAGCCTTTACATTGAATGGAGTTTGAATACCTACACTAGATGGTGGTTGTGGTGGTGGTGATGATGACGATGGTGGATGGCTTGATAATGTAGACCTTAATGGTGTATGAAAATATATTTCTCTCTCTCTTCCATTTGAGAAAAATGGAATGCTATCCTCAGTAATATTTCTGTTGTTTTGTGACCTTGTCAGGAAACTTTGGTCATTCTCTAAGTTTGAAGGGATATCATGAGCTGTGGTTGCAATTTCATTCAAAATATGCCTAGGAAAAGATTCTTTTGAAGGACATTCTCCTTGTTGAGAGTTCATTGGAAAGGTTGAAGAATATGGACTTGAAACCTCTCGAGAAGATAGTATCCTCTCCCCAAAAAGTTTCCTCTCCTCGTGTTTTTGCATAAACAATGGTAAGGGGTGTTGCTTCCCTGATGAAGCCTGAGTCCCAGCTTTTGCTGTAGAAGATGTGACTGGCGAACTCTGCAGTAATGAAGCAAATTCTAGGTTAACTTACACTGAAAAGAATTTAAGAGATAAGCTTAAGCGATACAATAATAGTGTTTTCTTATATCTTAAAAGACTGCCAAACATTATATGATAATTCCTATTCCTGGAAACTAAACATGTAGACATGCAATCTCACATTCAAATAATATGTCGGGGATAGAGACAAAATATAAATTGAAGTACCTGGAGGAGCCAGTGCGGTAACTTTGAAGTTGCTTCTCTGGATCTCTGAGGACTATCTTCTACATTAAAAAAGTGTATTTCACCACTTCCCTTCTTTTGCAACTTTTCCCCGAATTTTCGCTTCTCATCAGAGTGAATGACTCCTCTATACATATCATGGGCATTCTCTCTCACTGCACGGTTCAAATCTGGCGAGTTCAATGAAAACTTTCCAAGAGGCATATCCTCATATAATGCATCAACTTTACATTTCTCTAACAAGTCATGTGGTTCCTTCTCGATCTCAAAGTCCATATCTTCGGCCGCAGGCTGTTCCAAATCAATTTCAGGTCGGCGCTTAACTTCACGTGATTTGTTCATATCATATTCATTGGGAGAAAATGATGTTTTTCGGCTAGAATTTTCAACATTCCCATCCCAAAGCATTTGATCCCCTTTTCTTTTCAATGAACCAGAATTATATAAAGGTATGGCATTACAAGATGGTACACTATGTTGAGTAGGGTTCAGAGTTTTCGATTCTGACATCAACAATTGTTGTGTGTGATAAAGCCGGTGCAATTCAAACAACTGTCAGAAACCAAATAAATGTGTTAAGTATGAAGTGAATTGCCCAATAATAATAATAATAATAATAATACAAAAAATAAAGTAGCATCATCACACTTGCCTGTTCTTTGAATACAATCTCATGCTCCAACATTTTTTGCTTCAATTTCTCGATATTCCTGTCATGTTCAAGATGCATACTCCAAAGCATCTTGCTTGATTTATGTGGCGTGTCAATGGTGAACGAAGGCATAGTATCAGAAAATGAGGGTAAAGAGAAAGTTTCATCTGCTATAGTCCTAGTATACGCCTTTGTTCTCTTGTTTGAGAGAAGAGCCAAAGATCTTTTCTCCGACCTCATGTTCATCTTTACAAAAAGAGCATATACCATAGCCAGAAAACAAGCACAAGAGTTAATGACTACGTCGAGGGAATAAACAAGCTCTCTATCTCTCTCTTTTCCTTTCTCTCAAATATACTAGGTCATATTTGACCTCAGAGTACAGTAATAACGTCTATCTATCTTCAATATACACAAAGATGTTGGGAAGGGCCCACTCTCTCGTGTTTCCTAACAATGTTCCAACATTATGATCTTGAGGATGAGGTGGAAGACCCACTTTCTCTTGAGTTTCACAACAATGTTCCAACATTATGATCTTGAGGATGAGGTGGAAGACCCACTTTCTCTTGAGTTTCACAACAATGTTCCAACATTATGATCTTGAGGATGCAGTGAGAGACCCACTTTCTATCAGGTTTCTTGACAATGTTCGACATTTGGAACTTTAACAAAGATTTCACATTCTCTTAAGGTTTCCCAACAATGCTCAACATTATGAGCTTCACAGAGTCCACTTTCTCTCATATTTACCTATAATATTCAGCATTCTGAGTCAACTTTTTTCTTCTCATGTTTCCCTACAACACTCAACACAAACAGCCCACTTGTTCTCCCATTCTTCCTATAAAGTTGAACACAAAGATCTCAGTTTCTTCCCAACTGCTTCAGCTAGCAAGAATAAGCTCTCACATTGCTTCCTGACAACTCCATTTTCACAGTATAAACTATTCCTGGTTCACTCGCCTAACCAGTAGAATCAATTTTGCTTTTTCTTCCTCTGGATAATAAGATGGTTCACTTTCGTTTGGTTGCCTCTCTTGATCGTGCCTATACAGTGCCTATAGATCCAACTGCCATTTCGGAAGGTTAACCCATTCAGGAACCTCTGGATCCATGACTGCTTTCAGCTCATCCAAGCATTTCATCATTTACCATACCCCTCCTTATCTCTGAGTGTCTATGTAAAAAGTTCAGCAGAAGTAAAGAGCTCAATTCCTTTCATGTTTCCCTATGTACAAAGTTCGACATGAAGAGCTCAATTTCTCTCATGCCTCAGAATTCTTCAGCATAAAGAGTCTAATTTCTCCAAATGTTTCCCTTATGTACAATGTTTCATTCATTGCAAACTTCTACGACAGAGATTCCACATACCTACGAAAGCTCATGGTGTAATATTATACTAATCCACAATCTGTGCAAAACACTGTAAGAGAAAAGAAGCCCAAAAGAGCAGATATGGTGTTAAGCTCTACCACTTAACATATATGTAAAGAACCAGTACCAGATTAGAACCAAAACAGAGAACCATATCATATGCTATTGGATTTTAGAGTACACTAAGATCAGATATTGTTAGGATTATATGAGACTTACTATGTTAAATCAGATGCAGTTGTTGGGGGTGTCTTCATGGCTGATCACACTTGATGTAACTAACAGCTTCCACACAAAATGGGAGAAGAACATGTGTGTGAAAAATTAGAGAAGGGTGGAGAAATTTACATACAGATCTAGAAGGAGAAAGGAGAAGTTTAATTTCTATGCAAAAGAATGTACATATAGGGTCTTCTGTCTCTGCCTCCTCTGCTTCCTCTGTTTGGTTTGCTTTTTTTTACTGCTTTTCTGAGTTTCCTTGACTGAAGGAAAAGAGAAAAAAAATCAGGATTTGAGTGGATAGGAAACCGTGCAAGCCGAATATAGAATTACAGAGACAGTGCACACTGTGTGTATGTGTGTTTGTAAGAGAGAGAGAGAGAGAGAGAGAGAGAGAGAGAGATCTCTATCTCTCTCTCTCTCTCTCTCTCTTTTCTTGTTTTACAAGCTTGGTAGGGACAACATGATCGGCCCCCAATTGAAAAAGGGGGAAAAAAGAAGCTTTCACAGAAGTATGCAGAGATGAGGAACAGAGACAGAGACAGAGACAGAGACAGAGATACACAGAGAAAGAGAGAGAAAACAGAGAGAGAGAGAGAGAGAGAGAGATTGTGTGTGTGTGTGTGTGTGTTAAGTTAAGAGCAATTGCCAAATTTAGCTTCTGTTTGGGAAGGATTTTGGGCCCATGGCTACATTTAGCAGACAAAAAGAAGGAAGGATCCTCTTGAAGCCAAACCACAAGTACAACCCAAGAGAATGTAATGTGTTATGTAATGTAAAACCAAAACAAAACAAAAAGCAAGAAATCAAAGGCTCATTGTCCAAGAATTTTGTGGTGGCGGACCCCGAACACACCTTTTTGGCCTCCTCGCTCTGTGTAGCCTTCGATTCATTGGGGGGGGGGGGGCTCAGGCATTCGATCCAGTCGCGTGGTTTCGGCTCTGTGGATCGAACTGAATACAAATCTCGCGTGATTTAGGCTCCTTCGATCGAACCGAGCATTTGATCTGCTCGTGTGATTTCGGCTCTTCGGATCAAACTAGCCATTCGATCTGTTCGCACGGTTTCTGGCTCTTCGGATCAGTTGAGCCTATCTAAGGGTTCTATAATGTTTGTTGGCTTTCTGTGTATTGGATCAACCAAGCATTCGTTTGTTTGCAAGGTATATTGGTTCTTTGGATATCCTAAGCATTTGTTTGTTTGCACAATGTTCATTCTTTGGATCAACCAAGCTTCTTCTTATTTTAGTTGGAGTCGACCCGATCTCCGCTCAGGTTGAGTAACATTACCAGACACTTAATGAACAAAACTATTGATCATACAAAATGGTTGGGCTCTTTATTAGCATTTATACCTTAGAGTTCGCGTAGGTGCAGTAGACACAACACTCAAATGTATTGGTCATAAAACATCACTCATTCTTGTAAAGTTTTAAATTAAATAAAGACACAAATGAACATGTAAAGCTCAGGTAATTCAAACCAAGGGTCCGTTACATTGGGCATACATATATGCATGTAGATCCAATAAATACCGGAAAAAAAAACCCGAACATTTGCTACGAAACCATTTTTACAAGCATGTGTGGACAGCAATTTGTGAATCTAGGTGTGCTCCACTGACCTGTCATTCACATTAACTTTGTGCATAAAACTCACATGTCATGGGTTGCATGTTGATGTGACAAAGAATGATTGGTTCGAAGAAAATGAAGGACCAAATTTTCATAATTGGATTGTTATAATCAATGCAGCTATAACCGCCTTCCTATCATTTGGATCATTATGAAGAAGAGAAGAGGCTACATTGTATCATCAACATAATCATGTGCTACCCATTTCGAATCCCTCTCCAAAATTGTATACTCAATCAACCCATCACAAATGATGAAAATTTAGGGGAGATTCTCCTTGGCCCTATGAGTATAGGCATTAGATTTCATATTTTTCTTGAACTTACTAATTGTTGTCAAGAATTGATGTGATTAGACTTTTGTGTTATAATCAATAGCTCGCCTCAAACATATTTTGCCCAAATCCTAATTTCATTAGTGTTGCCTCAATAAAACGCCATTAAAACGTATCAAAGGTTTTGTCCATATCCGACAATATGGATGTTTTATCCTCAAGGTAGTACTTTGAATACATGATTTCGATTATCGATTGGCAATTTTTCACTCTGCTATTGGCAAAAGATGAAAACCAAATTGAAGTACATGGATCCCATTTGAACCACAACTTTGTACTAAGAAATTGGTTGCAAATGGCATGCACGAGTGTGATAGGTTTGCCCACATCATTGTCACGTTGGAGGAATTCATAAGCTTGCTTTCCACGAGGATGACATAATTCTTTTTGTTATGTATTTGTTTAAGTCATGTACCTGTCTAGACATAAAGTTGTTGATGCATCTTGCATATTTTCTTCTATCTTGATGACTACGAGACTTCTGATGAGTCTATCTTGTTGTGGAGCTCTTAGCCTATCATATAAGATTATTCCACAAAATTTGCCACATTCTCTATGTTTTTATTTAGTTTTGAGTTATTTATATACCGCATCCCTCCGTAACATGCACTCGAATAAGAAAATGAATAATGTGATTGGAGGTTCTATGTTCCAGACTAAGGAGTTAGCTTGTCTTGTTTTGATGATATCGGACCAAGGACATGTATGTATAGTCAGAACATGAACAAATATTTGCAACTCCTCACCATTTGTAGTTTTTCTGTCCACATGCTAATTGTGGTTCATATGGAATACTTAACAATAAGACAATTAGAGAAACTTCCCATTAGCCAACATTTGAAGACAGTTTGTAATTGTCCTCCTTATATAGATCAATAATAGAATGACAAAGGAGCATAAATATATGATATAACAAAAGCAAGCTTTTATAATAATTTCCCTACTTAATAAAAATAAACTTGTTTACAAGAAAACCATATACAAAATATGGCTATGATTCTCAAATGTTTATCGAATATGCTCAAACATTGTTGGTCATAAAGTGATTCTCTAATAAAGAGATTAGGGAATCAAATAGAGATCCTTTTCTCTTTGGTCAATCTCTTTGTGACTATTATGACCATAATGGATAGAAGGCGAGTTTTTGTGTACATTAAGGTCAAAATGCACATAGAATGAGTAGATTAGTGGAAGTCTCCCAAGGAACATAATATACGATAACCTCTTTGAATTCCCTTGATAGTCACTCGGAGAGCGAGAACGATGCAATACACGAGAAATGATATTAGGGAATCACTTTTTGACCGAACATGTATAAGATCACGTTTAAAAAAAAATCTCTTTCTTTGATATCTCGATAAAAAGAAGCACAACTTTATCAATTTCACATTTGAATAGTTTTTTTTCAATTAGATGTCACCCAAAGGATACAATGTTTGAATAAAGAGGATCATATCTAAATAAATTCTTGCACTAGAGAAAAGAAGAAATAAATGTTATTTTAGAGGAAGGTTATCCAAGTAAGCGTGCTTCCTTATTTTTAAAATGATCCCTACATGCTTGGTCCGACTTGAGGCTCCTAAGCTCATGAAAAATCAACAATTCAAGTAAATATTAATGAGAATCATAGCCATTTAATGTATATGGTCAATGAACCTAATACCCATAATAATCTAGTATAAAAAATGTCATTTTAATCATTTTGCTCCTAATTATACACAAATTCAGCATTGCAACTTCTAACTATCTTGAATACAACATTGCTCACTTTCTAACAAGGAGTTTAATTGACATAATTTAAGTTTTTAATTCTATTATTTAGGACATTTTGACATTTTGATTAAAAGTCATGAGAATGAACGTAGAAATTTTTTTATTGTTCTACATAAAGGTATAATTACATGCTTAATGTTGATTTCTGTGTGATATTGGGATCTCAACTTTATCTAAAGTAGTCTTATAGATAAGAAACTCTACTTTATGGATTTTGAAATAGGAAAAGAAGATATTGAAATACCCACAAGTTCTTCTTCTTTATGCCTTGTTTTCATCATTTTCCCTAAATGCATTTTTGTTAAACCCCTAAAAAAGTAGTTCTATGTGATATTTGAGCGAATATTACATGATCATATGACATGGTCCATCTTGTCTGTTACATCCCAAAATCAAGATCAAGCTTATCACTCACGTGAACACACAATGGAAACAAACACGGGACAAAAATGCTAGTAAATTATATTCCAACTCAAAATATTACAATAGTCCCATTATTGGGATAAAACCAAAACACGAGTCAAGACGAGTTGAGATAAGTTGGGACGAGTTAGGATGACTCACGACAACGCCAAAACTGAATTGAGGGAGAGAGAGCACCGCACTCCTTGAAGCAAAATCTATAAATCCAAGAATGAATGGAGAGAGGAATGACTCCTCCTTATGTAAGGCCAAAAATGGCCATTGGGACACAAGGTTGGGACAGACCATGGTGGCACCCCTTTTGGGACTAGCAATGTCCCTCTGGTGAGTCCTAGTCAATTCTGGGAGTCTATCCCAATTGGGATAGAATAGGGACACCACATTCACTTGGGTCCTCTAGAGCTTGAATCCCATCAAGCACACAAAAATGTTTCAAGCATTTCGATGCCTTACTCTTGCACCTTGCCTTGCTCGGGCTGCTCTCAATCTTCCCTTCTATGGACCTTTGAGGGAAATCTTTCACTTTGCCTCATGCTCGAGCACCTTCCTTGAGCTCGCCTTAGTCCTAATATCATGCTCTAAGGCCCTGTAAGGCCTTCCTTCCATCTTTGTCCTTTGCTCACCTTAGTCCTAATCTTGATTGGGCATTCCTTCCTTGAACCACTCTCGATCCTTAGCTCTATGGGCCTTCGAAGGGGTTCCTCTACCTTCACTTATAGCTCGACCACCTTGATCTCAAGCTCTTGTTCTAAGGTCTTTTGAGGTGCTTCATCCATTTTGGGACTTCATTCTTCTACCTTGATCATGCAAACCTTCACCGAAGAAGCCTTGACTTGAACTTTGGTATCTAGCGACTCTTCTCCTCCTTCATCGAGCTCCACCTGAGCTCTTGCTACTCAAGAGGAACCCCCCTTCTCGCTTGAGACATTTCCAAGCTAAGTGTGACCCCCCACATTTGAAGCAAACCTCATTCGAATTGGGATGTTCGTTGCATGTTGCTTCCTAGTGAAACGTTTGAGGCAATGACTTGTTTCCTCTACTTGCTTCCACTTGGGGCACTCGATGCTTCATTTCTTCCTTGGTGATTTGGCATTGGAGTGCTTCCTTTCTCTAAGGTTGGAAACCTCCAAATCACCCATGTGTTGACACTAGATGTGTATTGGTTGGCTATTGTGTGTGAGGTGACTGATGCGGAAATGTATATGAATCTTGTTGAATGGAGTTAGCACACAAGTAACAAGTGAGGAGGATATAGTGTATTGTTCCTGTCAAGAAGATATGCACAAAGAGTAAAGAAAGAAGAAGACAATTACGTAGTTATGAGACAAGATGACTGTTGCATTACAATCCCATCGAACTACTTTACAAGACTCCGTTCCCTCTTATAAATAGTTAGGGTAACTCAGCCCTAGCTCCCTTTGGGAGTGTTCACATTAGGATGATACAATAAATGGGTAGAGTGGGACTTTTAGCCCAACAAACTCCCCTATAAAAGGACTACTCTAATTGTTACAACGAATTAGGGGTTATCTCCCCCATAAACTTAAATTACAGATTGAATATAAATTACAATTAGAATATACAAGCCGGTTGGCTAATTGATGAATCAACAGTAGTAGAATCGGCTTGGATTGGCACTTTGATCCTCCGGCTGTCGGCTCTTCTAGTTGGCTGGTCCTCCTTCTACCCTTCAATCGGCTTTAGGCCTTTTGGCTCTTTGGGACTCAGTGACATTTTTAGTTTATTTGGCCCTTCGAATTTTTTGACTCGTTTGCTGCTGCTTCTGATTCGGCTCCCTTGGGCAGTCTAAACCGATATTGATGCAAAGAAGCTGACGGATTGAGGGGCACCAAAGCCGAAGAGGCTGGAAGAGGGATGACAAAAGCCTAAGGAGAAAACAAGCCGATTAGACAGGTTGAGGAGTGCAAGACCGGACGGGTCGTGGAGCATGAGCCAAGAGGTGAGTTGACAGAAGACACACAAATCAACATTGTTATACATTTCATTGCTATAAAAAGTACACAAAGATACACAAATCAACATAACTACCTCACAAAGATAATGAATTACGTAAAATAAATATCGTGTTAATGTTTTTAAGCCAAAACACAAACACGATATTTATCGATAATCATAACCTATTCTTGCAAAGTCGATACAATAAGCATAGAACAAAAAATCATATAAATTGAATACTTAATCATCATATATTCCTTAAAGCCCAAAAACATACAAAAATGCTTATCATATCGTAACTTGTCATACTCAGCATTGTGCATTATGTGTTTACTGCATTGTATTATATATCCCATCGTGGTCGCCAAAAAATGTTAATGGTTTTAGGGTTAGGGTAGAGGATGAGGATGAATGGTAATGGTGTAATAGTTAAAATGATGGAGAGTATAATGGTGAGAGAGATCATGAAGATGTTGACAAGCGATTGAGAAGCATTACGGGGTGGGGGGTGGTGCTTAGAATGGCTCCACCCCCCTCCCAAGGGGGTTCAATGTTAAGGGGAAGAGAGAGAGAGAGAGAGAGAGAGAGAGAGAGAGAGAGAGAGAGAGAAATGATCCTTGTATTCATTCATTCCCCATAAGGGGTTAAATAGGTACAAAGGGGTAGACACACAAGGGTGCAAGCCCCTTGGGCATTCACACCTAGTCACTCACTCACACCTCTTTGTATCCGCCACACTCACACTTACATTCGCACTCATAATCACATAACATTACACATACATATCAACACATTACATCTTTCACCCTCACTTATCACAATTATCAATCACCCATACATCTCGTACGGTAACATTTACTTCAATGGCACCATCGCATCCTTCTCTCTTTCTCTTCAAACCAAAGGTTAAATACATCCCTCCAACAAATGGTTGATGTCTCTTGAGCATTTAAGGATATAAACATCAAAGCATCTAAAATTTCTAAAGATAAACCATTTCTAATATCATTTTTTATGATATTTTGACATGAAAAGCCTCGTTCACATGCAGATGTACTAATAGGAATAGTCATACATAGTTGCCACAATTTCATCATACCTAGAAATAATTGCCACCAAGATTGTGCTTTGCTACAAATATCCCATGCATAATGCATTCCTCTTCCTTCAACAATTCTTACAAGCATACCAACAAAATCTTCTCGTTCATTGAAGCATCTTTTCATGTCAACAATTTGGTTCTCAATATTAAACTTCCCAATAAGTTTGTGCAACCATTCCTTCGTCTTTTTCTTTCTTTCATTTTCCTCAATGGGATATAAAGATGGATTAAACAACTTGACAACATTGAAAAATATAACATTTGGGAAACAATTGTTTAAGGCATCAATAACATGTTGGAAAAGGTTTTTCCAATGATAATGCATTAATCCAAACTACCATTTTCCACATTACCATGAAACATATTCAAGTTGAAATCACTATCTTCATTCTCACTATCAGAACCACTTATTAGTCCTCTTGATCATTTTGCTACCTTCTTTGGAATTGGTATAAACTTTAATGGATGTGAATGAGTAACATTATCACATCCAATATATATGAGTATGCCATCTTTCACATTAGATAGAAAGTTTGTAAGCAACATAAATCCGATGCCAAATGTCACACAAGATAAATAACGTCTTTGAGGTTTCTCATGGATGATATCCAAGTGAACACCAAGCATAGTTGAAGCGTAAGTGTATGAGGATTTGTCTTCGTTCATACTCAGAAAACAACACAGAAAGAGAAGCAAAGATATACATAGATTGAAGCTTTAATGGAAGCTCTATTACGTTCTCTGTCTCTCTCTCTCTTAGAGACTCGATATCCGATATATGATCAAGAAGATTATTCTTTACAACGTTAGGTTATTGCTTATATACTAAGCGGACGAGTTCATACTAGGATACAAAGTGGAGGGAGTCAGCCTTTTATGCCAACAAACTCCCCCGTAAAAGGACTACTCTTTCCTACATGTACACGTGTTTGGGGTTGTCTCCCCTGTAAAATTAGATTACAACACTAATCTAGATTTATGTTACAAGTCAGTCGACATATAGTCGAGTCGGCATAGGTGAGGTCCATGTCGAGCCTAGCATGGCTCATTATCATGATTGATTCAGTCGACTCTTACCTTCTGCTCCTTATTCGACTTTCTTCTACTCGGTCGCTTGTCGTAGTCCCATCTTTGTCCTTAGTGCTCCGAAGCGTTGATTTGGGAGTGGCTTTGTCAGGCAATTGACAATGTTCACTTTGGTGTCGATCTTCCGGACTTCGAGCTTCTTCTCGGCTGTGAGCTTCTGGATGTGATGATACCGCACCTCAATATGCTTCGTCTTTGCATGATAGACGGGATTGTTGATGAGGTGTATTGCGCTCTTTGCACTTTGTGAGTTGCAATAGATGGTTGGCGCAGGTCGATCGGTTTGGCTTATAGTTGAGAAGTCGACAAACAGTCGATGCAGCTAGATCGCTTCCTTCGCTGCCTCTGATGCTGCTATGTACTCAACTTCTGTGGTCGACAGAGCCGTGCACTCTTGAAGTTTCGACCTCCATGATATCGCACCGCCACCATAGATGAACGTGTAACCCGATGTCGATTCCTGATTGTCCGTATTCCTGGCATAGTCGGAATTTGTTTAGCTTTCGACTTTGGCTGGGGTTGTCAGTCCAAAAGTCAGCTATGTATCTTCGGTCTCTCTTAGGTACCTGAAGTTGTGCTTGACGGCCTCCCAATGCTTTTGTCCTGGTTTTGACATGTACCGGCTGACCATGTTACCGGCCGGCAAGGAGTCCAAATTACGGAGTGAAGGAATTAATTAGATATGGTTGTAGATGAGCATAGTGTGGACGGACGGACTGGAAACGGTATGCCGTTCCAGATCCGGACGGATCCCGAATAGGTGCGAGAGGCACCGTTTTGTACTACGGGCCGGAAACCTATTTAAAGGCCCGGACCCCATTGTAATGACAGCGGATAATTAATAGAGATTCTGATGTTTATACTTCTGTCTTGATTTCCGTTCTGTAATTACTGTTATATCTTACGCGTGTAATTAACCAAAGCAATCTAATCGTGAAACCTACGTAAGTCGGTGTAATCGTTGAATCTTAATCCTATGCCGTAATCACCCTTTGGTGAAGTGTCTCCGGGACACCTTGTGTTAGGCCTTGTCCGGCTAAGAGAATAACACAGTTTTGGCGACCACGATTCCTGCTTTCTCGCAGCGAACGACGGTAATGGATGACTAGACCAACGCACGACTTGGGTACAGACCGAGCTCGACGCCTCGCCGAACGGCAAAGACGGCGTGAGACTTTCCAGCAAGCAGCGCAGGAAATTCGCTCGGATCGTTCGTTCTCCAACGAGATCCGGAGAGTCGCGGAGGAATCTCTCCGGTTACGGCAAACTCGCGACCAGGACGACGGAAGCAGTCTAAGTAGTCTCCGGGAAACCGAACGACTCCTGGAGGCGCTGGCAAGCGGAGAAAACGAGGCAGAAGCCTTTTCAGCCTACGAATCGGATTCCGAAGGGGGATACAGCATGCACACGAACTACCGGAGCAGCAACGATACCCCCGGCGGGCCGGAAGACGACGGGTCGGATACCGGGCCGACTCCAGAACCGGAACCGCTCAACCAGGGCTATTCGGAACCGCAAACGGAAGCCGTCAACCCACCAACACCGGAAGTGGAAGAAGCAAAGCCACCAACACCAACGAAAGAGCCGGCAAAGGTACCGGAAGAAGAGCCGGAAAAAGAACCGGAGAAAGGACCGGCAGAAGAACCGGAAGTGGAACCGGAGAAAGAACCGGAAAAATATCAACAAACGCCACTACAGCGCGGCTTAATACTGGACGACGACATGCCGTTCCAATACTCAAAGTACCGCGATGATCCGGATGCGGAAGCGCATGTGGATGACTTCGAGCAGACATGGGAAGCAAATCACACGTCCCAGCGAATGACACCGGAGGAAGAAGAACGCTCGAAGATAGCGGAATTCGGAGTCACGTTGGAGGGACCAGCGACACGATGGCGGCGGTCGCAGGACCCGGCGACCATCACAACATTTGCAGAATTAAAAGCAAAATTCTTGCATTTTTTCCACAAGGAGGTCGACCAGACGACAATGGTGGGCCTGTTTTATACGATCCGGCAGGAGGCAGGGGAAAGCATTCCCCAATTCGTCATCCGTTTCCAACGGATGCATAGCCAGCTTGCTCGTGCACCCCCGAAGGAGGAATTACGGACGATATTTTTAAACGCACTCCGGGAACCGTTACGCACGGTGTGTACGGTGATCGACTTTCGAGGATGCACCATCGATCAGGTCATTGACCGGGTCAGAGAAATGGAAAAGACAAGCTCATGGCTTACGCTGGGAACACTGCAACGGGCGTTACCCACCGAGGAAGATCTCCGGTTCCGGCAGGCAATTCAATGCACAATCTGCTTGAATGCCGGACACTCGGCAGTAGAGTGCACCATGCGCACTCAGTGTGTGATTTGTCAATCCAAGAGTCATACAACGGACCGGTGCGAGTATAACCTGTTAAACCGACAAGCACCACCCGTCCGACGGATCGAGCCAAGAAGTAGCCAAGACGAAGATGAAGATCGTTGGCAAAAAATGAACCGGTACCGACCGGCACAAGATGTCCGGTACGGAGACAGGCAAGAGAATGATGGCCGGTACGGGAATCGGCGTGATAACTACGACCGGTTTGAGCGATCGGACCGTTATCGGGAGCCCAACAGACGACACGAGCAATACGACAGAGACCATTCCCCGGGTTACCGAAGGCACCAGGAGGACTACGGCCGATTTTACGATCTACCACGACCGGACTACCGAAATAAACATAAGAATAATAAGAAACGTAATTTCAAGAAAGGTGGTCACCCTAGGGACCCGGAACATGGAACCCCAAGGAGCCAACCGGCACAGAACGCACCACTCACTACGGGACCGACTCCGGCTAACAGCAATGCTGAATCCAGCAATACCCGTAAAGAGTACTGCTACTACTGCAGGCAGGAAGGCCACTACAGTAACCAGTGCCCGGTAAAGAGCTACGAGAAACGACCAGCAGTTAATATGGTGGTTCCGGAAGTGGCGGATTTACAGCAAGTAACCACACGGTCGAAAGGCATGGCCAAAGAGTGGGAAACACAAGAGGCCATACGAAAACAGGCGACGGAATGGGTGAAGGAAGCCAATGAAAAGAACGTCGCGGACGCGGAACGGCAAAAGGCAAATAGCATAGGGAGTGCCGGCGGTAGCCACCCAGAAAACGAGACATGGCAAGCACTGCAAGAATGTCAGATCACGTTGCCGTTAGGAAGACTCTTGCAGCTCGTGCCGCGATTTACGGAAGGGCTAAAAACGGGCATGACAGACGGCATAGCCCCACCGGCACCAGTCCTCTTCTCGAACCCGGAGGAGGGACCGACGGTGGTGGACACTAGTAGTCCGGTGATCACAGCTATTGTCAAAGGGCACGAACTTCCCGGCACAGTAATCGATGGAGGTTCCGGAGTGAACGTAATAAGCCTTCGCACGTGTGATGCCTTGGGTATACATGAATGGGAGCCATGTCCGTTCTGGCTACGGATGGCGGATACGAGCTCTGTACGGCCGACGGGCTTAATACGGAAATTGGAAGTCACCATAGGAGGCCACACATTTCACATCTCGGCTGTAGTGCTGCAGCTACAGGCGCAAGGCGCGTACCCACTGCTGCTGGGCAGACCATGGTTGAAAACAGCACACATCAAGCAAAATTGGCGAAAAAATATGATTACCTTCCGGCGCGGAAAAGCCAAGGTCCGGGTACCGACACAACCACGGACGAGCAACGGTAAGGAATGCACACCGCTCTATGCGGAATGTGTGAACATGCTTGAAGGATTGGCAGACGACGAAGAAGCCCAGTACTTGGAGGAACATCCGAAGATCGTACCACTCTTCGAGATTGACGTAGCTGAAGCCGTAGCCGCATACTTGCCGCAGCGGGACGACACCGAAGCCGAACCAGACAAAGATGCGATTCGGGAATTACGGCAAGCACAGGAAGCGTTGGAACGGGAAATGGCCGTTTCCCAACGGGTAAAAGCATCCCAGCTCGACGAAGTGAACCTAGGAAGCAAAGACGAATCAAAGCCGGTACACATCGCCAAAGAAATGAAGCCGGAAGATAAAGCGGCGATGATCAAACTTCTCACGGAGTTTCGCGACGTATTCGCCTGGTCATACGAAGACATGCGAGGGCTGGACCCTCAATTATATCAGCATCAGATCCACTTAGGCAAGGACGCGAAACCAGTGGCGCAACGACGATACCGAATGAACCCCAACTACGCCGCCAAAGTAAAAGAGGAAATCGACAAACTCCTAAGAGTGGGCTTCATCCGGCCGGTAAAGAAAGCGACGTGGCTGAGCCCCATCGTCGTCGTCCCCAAGAAGAACGGTAAAATCCGTGTGTGTGTTGATTACAGGAAACTAAATGCCGCCACAATTACGGATGCCTTCCCTCTTCCGTTTACGGACGGAGTACTGGATGCCGTCGCCGGTCATGAAGTTTATAGCTTTTTAGACGGGTTCAGCGGGTACAATCAAATCCGGATGCACCCGGACGACCAGGAAAAGACAGCGTTCGTCACTGAATGGGGGGTGTTTGTGGCCGAAGTCATGATGTTCGGCCTAAAAACGGCACCAGCAACGTTCCAGCGAATCATCATGGAGATCTTCGGCGAATACATTCCTGCCTTCATGCAAGTTTTCCTGGATGATTTTGCAGTTTATAGCCGGGGAAAAGACCATTTGCAGCACCTACGGTTATGCCTTGAAAAGTGTAGGTTATACCGGCTAAGCTTAAACCCAGCAAAATGCATCTTTGGGGTTTCAAGTGGAATATTGCTGGGACACATCGTAAGTAAGGAGGGCATTGCGGTCGACCCGGACAAAGTAAACGCCATACTAGGGGCACCGGCGCCGAAAACGGCCAAAGCACTAAGCCGATTCCTAGGACAAATCCGGTGGCACAGCCGGATGCTCCGTCACTTGGCGGACTTGGCGACACCATTACACACCGCGGTACATCGGACACCGTTCCAATGGACGGATACGGAGGATAAGGCATACAATGCCCTGAAGGTACTTTTATCGCAAGCACCCGTCGTGCAGCCTCCGGATTGGAGCAAGGAATTTCACGTGTTCGTGGACGCGTCCGACATCGCGATTGGCAGCGCCTTAATGCAGCTTACGGAGCCCAAATGGTACCGGCCGGTATATTACGCCAGCCGGAAGCTGTCCCAAGCGGAGAAGAACTATTCAACGACGGAACGGGAGGCCCTCGGCATCATCTACAGTGTCACAAAGTTTCGGCACTACCTATTGGGAAGGAAGTTCTCCTTTCATGTGGATCACTCGGCGCTTCTGTACTTAGTGTCCAAGGCGTCCCTGACCGGTAAGTTGGCCCGTTGGACCTTGCTGTTGCAGGAGTTCGAGTTCGAGATTTTCCACCGGCCCGGTATCCAGCATGCTGTAGCAGACTACCTGAGCCGGTTAGAGTCCGGAGAACCAGGCGACGGAGTAGCGGATGAATTCCCGGACGCGGAGTTATTCCGTATCACCCCGGAAACGGCAGCGGACGACACGGTGGCATCAGAAGATAAATGGCTGACAAACATGCACCAGTTCCTAAGCACGGGCCTGCCACCGGAGGAAATGAACCGGGACGAGAGGAAACGACTGGCGGTGCAGAGCCGCAATTTCTGTCTGTTACGGGACACTCTCTACCACAAAGGAGCAGATGGAATATGGAGACGGGCAGTCCGTAGTGACGAGAAAGAAGTAATCTTACGGGAAGCACACTGTGGGGTTGCCGGAGGACACTATGCCGGGGAAGCGACGGCAAGAAAGGTATGGCAGAGCGGCTTATGGTGGCCCACGACGCTAAAGGACGCCGTCAAATATGCTAAGGAATGTGACCTATGCCAACGAATGGGCCAGCCTACGGAGCAAGCACGGATGCCACACCAACCGGTACTTCCACTAGAGCCATTCCAGAAGTGGGGGTTGGATTTTGTCGGACCGTTCAAGCCACCGGCAATGAGAACAGGTAATCGTTATGTCATCGTGGCAACGGATTATTGCACGAAATGGGTGGAAGCTAAGGCCCTGAGAGACAACACCGCGTCATCCACAACAAAATTCCTGTACGAGAACATTTGGTGCCGATATGGATGTCCGATTGAATTGATCAGCGACCAAGGAGGCCACTTCCTCGGCCAGGTAGTGGAAAGCTTAACAACGTTCTATGCCGTAGTCCATAAAAGAAGCACACCGTATTACCCACAGGCGAACGGGTTAGCAGAGTCCACCAACAAAACGCTGCAGAACATTCTCCGCAAAATTGTCAATGAAAACCGGACGGACTGGGACACAAAGCTCCATAGTGCGCTATGGGCGTACAGAACGGCATACAAAACGAGTATCCGGACAACGCCGTTCCGGTTAGCATTCGGCTTAGAAGCGGTCATGCCGGTCGAGTTTCAGGTACCAAGCTTACGGATCCAACTACGGGAACGGCTGAATGAAAAGAAGTCGGAGGAAATACGGCTAGCAGCACTATGCGAACTGGAGGAGCAACGGCTGGCCAGCATCCTACACATGGAACTGGAGCAACGACGACGGAAAGCGTTCGTTGACCGTCACCGGAAAGGTAATGAGAAGATGTTCGAAATCGGAAAGCCGGTGCTAGTATTCCAAACGAGGATGGGCAAGATGCCGGGTAAACTCCGGTCCAGATGGACAGGCCCGTATTGGCTGACACGGGAATACAACGGGTCCTATCAGATAGGGACACTTGCCGGGGAAGTACTAGGCAAGTGGGTGAATGGATTTCGACTAAAGCCCTATAAAGGACCGATGCCAAAGAACCCGTTTATGCAGCTCACCGGCACTATACCAGGAACCTGTCCGGGATCGGTACGGATCAATCCGGAAGAAAAAGACGACGGGGAACCCGTAGTAGAGACGAAGGAAGACACGGCAACCCGTAAGGAAAACGGTCAGGGTCAGAAGGGACCTACGGATGTGTAAGGTCACACACCGTCATTAAAAATTTAAAAAAAAAAAAAAAAAAAAAAAAAAAAAAAAAAAATCATTAATAATCGAGGTATGAACGGGTGTGAAAGCGAGGCGCGAAAAGGTACGTAGTGGGCATTTAAGAGACGCCACGCTACTTAATACTAAATTGGTACACGACGTGTGCATGCTCGAAAAAGGCGCCAAAACGCACAAAGAAGAAGCAGAACGCATGGAGACCTTTTCATTTCGCGAGCCAAGAAGCACAGAAGCACCAAGACAGTGGAAGCTGAGCAAACGCGAACCTGCACGCAGAGAACCCCCACGCTCAGAACGCTCTCTCTCTCGCTCTCACTCTCATCACCACTCTACCTCGCCATCTTCCCTCGACCTTGAAGCAGACATGGAACCACAAACGCTGTCGGAAGCGGCCAGAAAATGGTTCAGGCAAAACGGACTGGAGGGGTTCTTGGCCATCATGGAGGCACCGCCGCACAGAGAAGCCGACCGGGTCATCAAGGAGCTCGCCACAGAGGTCATCACCGAGGAAGCGATCCGCGCGCTAACAGGCCTTCCGGAGGGAGGAATCTTTCAGATCGATAACCCAACCTCGGAGCAACTCACCCGATATTTCGGTGAGTACTCTGTTGCCGGCAAAGGCTATCGGACGCAGGGCGGCGAAGATCCGCTATTCAGGGAGATAGCTCGAGTGCTCCATGAGTACGGTCACGTGTACCCCCGACCCCCTGTCATGCCAAAAAATCGGGCAGGGATGATCATAGCCACCTATGAAGGGGTCAAGGTGGACTGGCCGGTGTTGATTGCAGACGGGTTGTGCATGGCAATCGACATGGTACGAGGGAAGGACGGCAAGGAGGGCCGGAAGCTGTGGCACGCCGTAGCTCAATGGATAACATTGCTCGTGCCGCCGGTCGAGACCGTCCAGCCAAAGAAGCGGCCAAGAGTATCGGAAGGAAGCACCTCGAAGCCGGCGTCCAAACGACAGCAGCTGCTGGCGTCGAAGGCGACGAAAGGGAAGAAACGGGCCCCAGAACCGGAGGAGGTGTCACCGGTCTGACCCGTCAAGATAACCTTACGGAGACCAGGACAGAAGGAACCGGAACCCTTGACGGCACAGAAACATGCCGTGACACAGGAAGAGGAAACGGAGGAGCCAGAAGAGCACCTCCAACGACGGTCAAGAAGTAGGACCGCCGAGACAGGAGGGGAGCGGTCGTACCCGCGAGAGGCAGAAACGCCCCCAACTCAACCTGAGCAAACCACAAGGGAAGAACCGGAACCGGTGCGTAGGGAACCGGTCTTGTCGACTTCTATAGAAGAAGTCAGTCCAACGGCTCCGGAGACGGCGAGAACCGGAACTCAACAGCCGGCGAGCCCAGCCAGAGCACACGGCGGCCAAGGAGTAGAACCAGAACGGCATATGCAGGCAATCAGGCCAGACAATTCCACGGTGAATGAGCCGACCCGACCAGTACAGCAACAGGGCACCAGTAGCATGTGGCTACGGTGGGTAGGCGAGCAAATCGCCGGAGTGGTCGAGTATATAGAGGCGGAAGAGAGAACGCACCAGGAACGGTTGCTCGTCACAACCGTAGATCTAGAGACGGCCCGGTCCAGAATCCGGAGCCTTGAACAAGACTTGGACAGGGTCACAAGGGAAACACAAGTCCAAGCACCGGTGACTCCGGGCAATGTACAGAATAAAGTGTCAAATCAACCTGTACATAGCAATCAGACCCCGGCAACGGAAACCGTTCCGGAGAGAAATGCGGCACAAGCCCAAGAGCTTGCGGATTTAAAGGATGAGCTTGCTGCCCAAGAAGCGCTGAGGAGCCGCGAAAGAGAATTGAAGACGGCAGCGGAGGCAGAACTCCAAAAGACTGCTGAGAATCTACGCCGGGCCGAGGAGAGCTTACGGAAAGGCCACCAAGCGTACGACCGGCTCAAGGAGGAGAAGGAGAAAATGCTGCAAGAGAAGGAGAGGCTCCGGAGGAACGCCGAAACAGAAGTAGAACGCCTGAAAGAGGAACTCCGGCAGGTAAAGGACCGGGAGGACCGAAACCATCGCCAGATCAACGGCAAGCTCAAACAAAAAACGGAGGAATTTGAGCAATTGCACCGGGAGTATAAACGGTTGCAAACGGAGCACAAGGAACGGACGGATGAGCTCCGGCAAGCAGTTGATCGGACCGCAACCGCATTCGCCAAGGAACAAGCTGAAAACAGAAGACGGTTGGAAGAGGCGGAGAAGGTTCGGACAGAGCTCCTCAGGCAACAGCAGGCGGAAAAAGAAAGAGCGGCGGAGGTACTGCAGAGGCTGCAAACGACATATCAAGGGCAGCTGACGCGCTACAGGGAGCAGGCGGAGGATACGGCAAATCTCATCAAGCAGTTGAAGGAGGAGCGACAAGTGGTGGAAAGCAGAGCACAAATGGGAGCAAGTCGCATCCAGGATATAATGCGGGCCTGGTTGAACCAGACCAAGAGCTTGATTGACAACGGTTCCGTCAAATGGTGGACCAAGTGGGCCACGAACGCGGGGGAACTCCAATTGCTCCGGGCCGACGTAGAGAACCGGCGGAAGGAGGGAGATGATTGCTATATGCTGACTTCCGAAGACTTCACCGGCATAAGGGATGAGCTTGCCGAAGACTTTCAAGCCTTGGCAGAGGACCAACTAGAGCAAGTCCGGCAACTTGTAGCTCAGCTGGACGACGACAGGCTGGAGGCGCAGATCCAGTTTGAAAGCTACGAGAGGTCCCGGATCCGGGGAGAGAAAGAACGAGAACCAGTTACGGTCAACCTTAGTGATGAGGAACCGTTACTGGAAGGAGACCGGACCGGAAGCAGTCAAACGGAGATGCCGGAGCCAGAGAGACAAACGGAGCAGCCGGAGTCAGCGAAGCAAACGGAGCAGCAGCAGCAAGCAGAGCAGCCGGAGCAACCTCAGTCCCAACCGCAACCACAGCAGCAGCAGCAAGCACAGCCGCAACAACCACAACCGGAAGAACAAGTGGAAATTCTTGAACAAAGTAATTTGGACAATTTGGGTGAACAATGAAGGGGCCGAGAAGGGTTCGACGTACAAGGTACTGTCCCACGGGCGTGCCATGTGTTACCGGCCGGCAAGGAGTCCAAATTACGGAGTGAAGGAATTAATTAGATATGGTTGTAGATGAGCATAGTGTGGACGGACGGACTGGAAACGGTATGCCGTTCCAGATCCGGACGGATCCCGAATAGGTGCGAGAGGCACCGTTTTGTACTACGGGCCGGAAACCTATTTAAAGGCCCGGACCCCATTGTAATGACAGCGGATAATTAATAGAGATTCTGATGTTTATACTTCTGTCTTGATTTCCGTTCTGTAATTACTGTTATATCTTACGCGTGTAATTAACCAAAGCAATCTAATCGTGAAACCTACGTAAGTCGGTGTAATCGTTGAATCTTAATCCTATGCCGTAATCACCCTTTGGTGAAGTGTCTCCGGGACACCTTGTGTTAGGCCTTGTCCGGCTAAGAGAATAACAGACCACTCCTACGACATAGGATAGGTTGGGTCGGGTCGCCACCATTGCGTACATGATACTTCCTACGGCCGATGCGTAGGGCATCTTTCCATTAAGCTCTCTCTCCTTGTCCGTTGAAGCAGAGTCTCTGTCCGATAGTCGGATCGACGTTAGAAGCGGTGTTGGTGTTGGCTTCACATTCTCCATATTGAAGCACTTCAGCACCTTCCAGGTATAGTCGAACAGGGAGAGTCAGAGAGTCTTGGTCGTCCAATTTCGCTCGATCCTCATGCCCAGTATGTGACGGGTTGTCCGAGATCCTTCATCGCGAACTTGTCGTGAAGGCTCCGCTTCAGATTTCCGATCTCTGCTTGATTGCTTCCTGCAATCAGCATATCGTCAACATATAGGATCAGATAAATCCTAGACTCATCGGCCAGTTGCCGAATGTACATGCATGGGTTAGAGTTGGATCGGTGCTATCCAAGTTACTTGATGTAGGAGTCAAACTTCTGGTACCACATCCTCAACTCTTGTTTCAAGCCATATAGACTTTTCTTTAACCGACATACAAGGTGACTGTCCTCCCCCGTCGTCGTGAAGCCTGCCAGTTGAGACATGCAGATGTCTTCTTCCAGATCTTCGTGTAGGAATGCCGTCTTTACATCCAGCTGCTCTAGCTCTAGGTCTTCTATCGCCACAACTCCTAGTAAGAGTCGAAGGGTGGTCATCTCGTCGTAGTCGACCCTGTATTCTTGTTTGAATCCCTTCGAGACGAGCCGAGCTTTGTACTTGGGTTTTCTGAGTCGAATACATATTTGTATTGGAAAACCCATTTGCAAGGTAGCGGCTTCCTTCCAACTGGTAGTTCAACCAGCTCCCATGTCAGATTCTTGTGAATCAAGTTCATTTTGGATCTCATGGCTTGTAGCCATGTGTCGGCATCCGTTGTGGCCATAACTTCTTCATAAGTGTTTGGTTCGCCTGCATCAATGTAGTTGACGTAGTTGAGGCCCGGTTGATAGAACTATGTCGGCCTTCGAGCTCGTCTAGATCTTCTGGGTGCTGAGATAAGTGGTTCGGATTCTTCGATCGGCATTGTAGGTCGATCAATACTTGTTGAACCGTTTGTGTCAGGAGTCTTGTTGGGTGACCTGCCCCCAAGTCGGGAGTTCAGTGGTGTCATGTTGTCCTCCCCTATGGACTTTGTCGACTCGGTTCTGTTTCCTACTCGCATCTTGTTGAATTTTCTTGATTTGATTCTTGTCAAATTGGATCTATCGTTGATGGCTTTGTCTTCGAGTTCGACTAGTGGACTTCCTACCGATTCGGAGTCAGCAGGTATGTTGTCGGCTTGGCCGAGTTCAACTACTTGTCGAATCTCTGATTCGGCTTGGTGGATCGCTCTTTCTACGACGTCCCTATCGTCTTTGAAAGATACCTTTTTCCCTACTATTTTTTATTGGTTCCGTTGAGAGAAGATTGAGTCTTCTTTGAAGACTACGTCACTGCTCCGATCAATTTCCGGTTCTCAGGGTCCCATAGCTGGTAGCCAAAGTCCCCATCGGTTCCGTGTTGAAAAAACAGTGCTCGGCCACAACCGAGGAATAGGATCAACACACAGAAAACGGGAAATACAAAGTGCACGAGGACAATAGGGAGAAAGGTACACTGGATATTTTACGTGGAAAACCCTAAATGGGAAAAAACCACGGGAGTCCTCAAACTCCAACTATCACTATGAACAGGGATGTACACTGGTGAAGCTACAAGGCAACAACCTTGAGCTCACTGTCTTCGCCACAGGCGGCGGTAATACACAGAGGCAACGACCTCTTCGTCTCTCCCTCTCTCTCTCTCACTCGGCTGCTCTCACTCTTCACTCCTCTTGAGTGGAAAAACAGAAAAATGAGAAGCAACGTCAACTGTTTGCCCTAAGTCATATTTATACACATATGACTTTCGGGCCATTTACAAATATAGCCTCAAGGGCCCTTGGCAAACATATTCACAAATATGTCCCCGCATCCGGATCTCTCTCCGGGTACATAAGTCATCCGGCTCCGCAACCGGGGTCTTCATCATCCGGCTCCGTAACCGGGGTCTTCATCATCCGGCTCCGTAACCGGGTACTCTTCATCACCCGGTTCCGTAACGGCCTCCGGGCTTGCCGTCATTCATCTCCGGACATCCCATCCGGAGGGACCGAAATCCCAACAAACTCCCCCTTCACTTCGGCATGGGATGTCTCTCCAACCCGATCCTCTTCCGGCATGCTTCCAGCTTGTCGGGTGTGAGCACCTTGGTCAGCATATCCGACCCGTTCTCGTCCGTGTGGATCTTCGTCAGCACGAGCTCCTTGTCTTCTATCCTTTCCCGGATCCGGTGGTATCTACGCTGGATGTGCTTCGTCCGGGAGTGATAGGCCGCGTTCTTCGCAAGGTGGATGGCACTCTGACTGTCGCAGTAGAGTCGGTACTCCTCCTGCCGGATACCGAGCTCTCTAATGAAGTCCTTCATCCATATTATTTCCTTGCCGGCTTCAACAGCCGCCATGTACTCCGCCTCCGTGGTTGACAACGCAACCGTCTTCTGCAGCCTCGACTGCCACGAAACAGCTCCCCCTGCATACGTCATCACATACCCTGATGTGGACCGGCTGGTATCTGCATCAGCCGACATGTCCGAATCGGTAAAGACGTCGAGTTCGGGCTTACCGGAGCCGAATCGGAGGCACACGTTTGCCGTGCCCTTCAGGTATCGGAGTATCCACTTGGCCGCGTTCCAGTGCTCTTTGCCGGGATTGCTCATGTACCGGCTCACCACTCCGACTGCATATCCTATGTCCGGTCTCGTACACACCATGGCGTACATCAGGCTTCCGACGGCAGAGGCATATGGCACTTTCATCATGTCCTCCTTCTCAGCCTTTGTCTTGGGACTTTGCTTGTTGGACAGCTTGCAGTTTGCCGGGAGGGTCGATCCGACCGGTCTTGCTTCCGACATGTTGAACCGTTTAAGCACCTTTGTCACGTACTTTTCCTGTGACAGCCACAACTGCTTCTTGCTCCGGTTCCGGATGATGTGCATCCCTAGTATTTGTCTCGCCGGACCCAGGTCCTTCATTGAGAAGGTTCGGTGAAGAGCCTTCTTCAGCATCCGTATCTTGACCTGGTCCCGTCCGACGATCAACATGTCGTCCACGTACAGGAGGAGTATTAGAAAGTCTCCTCCTTCGAACTTCTTCACAAACACACAGTGGTCGGACTGCGTTTTGAGGTACCCTTCGTCGGTCATGAAGGAGTCGAACTTCCGGTACCATTGCCGGGGAGCCTGCTTCAGTCCGTAAAGGCTCTTCTTCAACCGGCATACCAGGTGCTCCTTCCCTTTCTTCTCGAATCCTTCCGGTTGATGCATGTAGATCTCTTCTTCGAGGTCACCGTGAAGGAATGCCGTCTTCACGTCCATCTGTTCTACCTCGAGGTCCATGCTTGCCGCTATGCTCAGCACCGTCCGGATGGAGGTCATCTTCACTACCGGGGCAAATATCTCGTCGAAGTCGACGCCCTTCTTCTGCTGGAACCCCTTCACCACGATCCTGGCTTTGTATCTCGGGGGGTTTCCGGCATCTCCCGGTTTCAGCTTGAACACCCACTTGTTTCGAAGTGCCCGCTTTCCTTTCGGCAACTCCACAAGTTCATATGTGTGGTTCTCATGCAGGGAATCCATCTCCTCCTGCATGGCACTTAACCACCTGCGGCTATGGGTGTCAAGCTTTGCTTCTTCAAAACTCTCCGGCTCCCCCTCGTCGGTTAGCAGCACGTGCTCTGGTTCCGGAAATCTCCGGGGGGCCCTTCTCTCTCTTAGAGGATATCTCCGTTCCGGAGCTTCGGTAACCGGCTCCTCCGTTTTCTCTTCATCCGAATCCATTTCGGGATCGGGGCCGGTTCCGGTATCAGTTTCGTCTTCCTCGGCCGGTTCTGTTTCTTCACCGTCTTCGGCCGGATCCTCGAGTGCTAACCAGTCCCTTGCCGGTCGGGACTGCTCTTCGTAGAGTTGATCCTCACCGGTCGACTTGGAGCTCTTCATCTTCTTCTCCGACTCCCAGTCGGCGAGTGTCTTGTCCTCCATGAAGATGATATCTCGACTCCTGAATATCTTCTTGTCGACCGGGTCCCATACTCGGTAGCCGAACTCGTCGTCGCCGTAACCGAGGAATATGCATGGCCGGGTCTTCGGATCTAGCTTTCCTCTCCGGTCCTTTGCCACATGCACGTATGCGAGACACCCGAACACCTTCAGATGCCGGTAGGATACTTCCCTACCGGTCCACACTCTCTGCGGCGTGTCTCCGTCCAAAGGTACTGAGGGTGATCTGTTTATCACGTATGTCGCCGTCGACATTGCCTCAGCCCAAAACCCCTTGGGTAATTTCGCATGCGCCAGCATAGTCCGGACCCTCTCCATTATGGTCCGGTTCATCCTCTCGGCCAGCCCGTTCAATTCCGGCGTCTTCGGCACAGTAAACTCGAGCCGGATTCCCTTCGAGCGACAGTACTCCTGGAACTGCCCCCGGTATTCCCCTCCGTTATCCGCTCGTATCGCTTTCAGCTTCTTGCCGGATTCCCTTTCCACTCTCGCGTGGAGTTCTTTGAAGACGGGCAATACTTGGTCCTTTGTCTTCAACGGTGCCATCCACAGCTTCCGGCTGTGGTCATCAATGAATGTCACGAAGTACTGGGCTCCGCCATGTGACTTCGTCTCTACTTGACACACGTCAGTGTGCACCAACTCCAATGGTGCGCTACGTCTCGTCGGTGGCCTTGTGTGGAAGGAGGTCCGGTTTTGCTTACCGGCCAGACAGTCGGTACACTTCCCCAAGTGTACATGCTTTACCGGTATCAGGTTGTCTTCGGCAAGCCTCTTCATCCCCTTCTCACTCATGTGGCACAGTCTTTTGTGCCACAGCTCACCGGCAGTGTCGGCTGCCACATTCAGCTCTTCCGGACATAAACGGGCATTCATCAGGTACAGTGTGTTGTCTTTCCGGGCCCGAGCCACTATCAGGCTCCCCTTGCTGAACTTCATTTCGCCGTTCCGGATGCTACCCGTGTAGCCTTCATCGTCTAGCCTCCCGGCCGAAATCAGGTTCAATCGAACCTCCGGAACGTGTCGGACATCCTTCAGCAGCATTTTGCATCCGGTCGGGGTTGTCAACCACACGTCTCCTATGCCGGCAATCCGGCACGTACCTTCATTTCCCATCCGAACACAGCCATGCTCACCGGCTGTGTAGGATGAGAAGTATCTTTTCTCCGGGGTCAGGTGGAACGATGCTCCGGAATCGACCACCCAGGTCGTCTCATCGCCGACAATGTTTAGTTCACCTTCTTCGGTGATAAGCATGATTTCTTCCTCACTTGCCGCGAGTGCCATCGTTCCTTTCCGGTCCTGCCCTCGCCGATCCGGACCTCTCCGGTCCGTGGCTCCCCGGTATGCACCGTTTCTCTCCGGTGACTTCTTCGAATCGGTGTCGTCGGCTCCGTTGTCCTTTCGGTAATGCCGACAATTCTTCCGGAAGTGCCCCGGCTTCCCACAGTGGAAGCATGTGGGTCTTCCTCTTGACTGCGACCGGGTCCCCGACTTCTCCCGTCTTTGCGGACTCCGGTTCCATTGTCTTCCCCGTTCCGATTCGGTAAGCAGCGCCTTCGAGTCGGAGGCCGGTTCTTTATCTCTCCGACGCGCTTCTTCGTTCAAAATTCTTGTCTTTACCGTTTGTAGAGACAAGTTATCTTCGGTGCAGGAGGTGCTGAGAGTCACCACCAAGTTCTCCCAGCTTTTCGGCAATGTACACATCAGAATGATGGCTTGCATTGCATCCTCCAACGGGAACTTGATCGCCGCAAGCTGGTTCACGAATCCCATGAACGTGCTCACATGTTCCACCATATTCTCGCCGTCCCGGTACTTGAGGTTCACTATCTTCCTCATCAGGGAGGTCCGGTTCAACGCATTCTTCCTCTCGTAGAGGCCCGACAGCTTCTTCCACATCTCATATGCGTTGGTGTCGTTCGCCACATGTTGTAGGACGCTTACATCGACATATTGCCGGATCGTCGCTACGGCTTTCCGGTTCAGGAGCTTCCACTCCGACTCTATTACTCCCTTGGGTATCTCGGCATTGTCGATCGGTTCGTACAGGTCTCGGACGATGAGAAGGTCTTCCATCTTTATCTTCCAGTCGGCGTAGTTCTGTGAGTTCAACACCATCATGCCCGGAGGCCCACTACCGCCGCCTTCCATTTTCTGTGTTACCGTCGCTCTGATACCAATTTGTTGAAAAAACAGTGCTCGGCCACAACCGAGGAATAGGATCAACACACAGAAAACGGGAAATACAAAGTGCACGAGGACAATAGGGAGAAAGGTACACTGGATATTTTACGTGGAAAACCCTAAATGGGAAAAAACCACGGGAGTCCTCAAACTCCAACTATCACTATGAACAGGGATGTACACTGGTGAAGCTACAAGGCAACAACCTTGAGCTCACTGTCTTCGCCACAGGCGTCGGTAATACACAGAGGCAACGACCTCTTCGTCTCTCTCTCTCTCTCTCTCTCACTCGGCTGCTCTCACTCTTCACTCCTCTTGAGTGGAAAAACAGAAAAATGAGAAGCAACGTCAACTGTTTGCCCTAAGTCATATTTATACACATATGACTTTCGGGCCATTTACAAATATAGCCTCAAGGGCCCTTGGCAAACATATTCACAAATATGTCCCCGCATCCGGATCTCTCTCCGGGTACATACGTCATCTGGCTCCGCAACCGGGGTCTTCATCATCCGGCTCCGTAACCGGGGTCTTCATCATCCGGCTCCGTAACCGGGGTCTTCATCATCCGGCTCCGTAACCGGGTACTCTTCATCACCCGGTTCCGTAACGGCCTCCGGGCTTGCCGTCATTCATCTCCGGACATCCCATCCGGAGGGACCGAAATCCCAACATTCCGTAACCGAGAAATATGCATTTCATTGCATGGGGTGCCAACTTGGTCCTTTTCTCCCTGGGGATGAACGCTTAGGCTTCGCATCTGAATACACGACGGAGCCTATCGTAGGTCAGATGTTTGCCAGAACATAGTGCCTGGGGCACTTCGAGCCTGATTGCTCTTGATGGAGCCAGATTTATCAGGTATATTGCCGTTTGCAATGCCTCGACCCAGAATTCCAGCTTTAGTCTGGTTTGCTGGAGCATTGCCATCACCCTCTCCTGGATCATTTTGTTGATCCGTTTTGCCACTCCATTTTGCATGGGTGTGTAGGGAACAGTCTTTTGGTGTCGGATCCCTTTGTCGGATAGGTACTGTTTGAAGGCTTTGGAGGTGTACTCGCCTCCATTGTAGGATTAGAGTGTCTTCATTGTGTATCCCAACCAGTTCTCCACTTCAGATGTCCATCGAGTGAAGACCTCGAGCGCTTTGTCTTTGGACTTGATGGAGTATGCCCAAACTTTTCGTGTACAATCATCTATGAATGTGATGAAGTACCAAGAGCCTCCTAGTGATTGCTCTGGCATGGGCCCACATATGTATGTGTGCACGAGCTCTAGGGGCTGTCGTACCGTCTCGTAGTGGAGAGAGTGCGAACTTTGGGTCTGTTTCCCATATCGGCAATGCTCACAGAAGTCTGTCTTTGCTTGGAGTTTCGGGGTGTAGCCAACCGTCATCAGCCGATTGAGTCCAGCTTGAGACATATGGCCGAGTCAGTCGTGCCATAGGTTTGGCTCGGTCTTTTCGGCTACGTTCACGGCCCCTTCTGGATTGATCGCCATTAGTGGGTACAGGTTGTTGTACTTGTGCCCACCTCCTATCTTCAGGTTTCCTCGGCTGATCATCCGTACTGACTCACTTAGAGTCATTTTGTACCCGTCTTCGGTTAGCATGCCGATGGAGATCAGACTCCTTTTCAGATAAGGTACGTGCCGAACTCGGTGCAGGGTTATTATGTTGCCATTTGACAATCGGATGGGTACCTCTCCGATCCCTGCGATTCTGCACTCTTGCCCGTTGCTTAGTCAGACTATGCCGCGATCGTCGGTTGAATAGTTCGAAAACCATTCAATGTTGGGGGTCACATGGAATGTGGCACCGGAATCCAGTAGCCACTGCGTGTGCATCCTGTGCAATGTAGAGGACTTCTTCGATCACTGAATCCTCTACGGAGAGAACTTCTCTTGATCGGGAGTCAGCAAAGTTGATTTGGTTGTCAGTTGGAGAGTGGTCCGAGTTGGGTCTTCCTCGATTCTGCTCGAATCACCGACCACTCTCTTTCCTCTTGATCGACCAACAGTCGGAAACATTGTGGTCAACTTTTCTGCAGTGTGTGTAGAATTCACCTGATCGGCCCATTCTCGACTTTGACCGCTGTCGGTGTCCCCTCATTTTTGATCGGTTGGTATTCCGACCGGTTTTGTCGGCTTGTTCTCTCGTATGACTCTATCGGTCGAACGACTTAGTCGAGTGATGGGCTTCTACCGATTCATCGATGGTAAGTCCCATTGATTTTCGTTAAATGTCCTCGGTGAGGACTTGGCCGATCATCTCATCCAGATTTAGGGTTAGTTGACTATTGGTGTATGTCGTGCAGAATACCTCCCAACTTGAACTCGCTGGCAAGCTCGATAGGAGGGCAAAAGCTTTCACTTCTTCTTCGAAGTTGATCCCTTGTGAGGAGAGTTCTGACAACACTCGGCTCAAGGTGTTGATGTGGGAGGTAGCTGGATCGGTTTCTCTCATCTTCATGTTGAACAATTGTTTGATCAAAATCAGTTTTGAAGATGAGGACTTTTTCTCGTACATGGCTTGTAGTTTCTCTCATAGTGAGAACGCTATCGTCTCTTTTGCCATGCTGAAGTAGACATTTTCGGCTAGGTGCATTCGAATGGTGGAGCGTGCAATTTCATCCATTAATCACCACTCATCGGCTGACATTGAAGCAGGATTTTCGGAGTGTCGAATGGCCTCAAACTGTCTTCGAATAATCAGTACGTCCTACACCATCTCCTTCAGACATAGGGCAAAGTTTTTGCCGTCGAATTTTAGGATCTCAACTCCTGAACCGGATGTTGATGCCATGATTCTTTCGGAGGTGAGATTTACTAACGTGGTCTTTTCTTTTAGCCTTTTCTGTTGTTTGTTGTTGCCAAGCAACAGATCGCTCTGATACCAGTTGAATCATAAGTGTATGCGGAAACATATGAGGATCTGTCTTCATTCGCACTCAGAAAACAACATAGAAAGAGAAGCAAAGATATACATAGATTGAAGCTTTAATGGAAGCTCTATTACGTTCTTTGTCTCTCTCTCTTAGAGACTCGATATCCGATACATGATCAAGAAGATTATTCTTTACAACATTAGGTTATTGCTTATATACTAAGCCCTAACTATGTGGACGAGTTCACACTATGATACAAAGTGGAGGGAGTCGGCCTCTTATGCCAAAAATAGTTACATCCATTAATTCCCTTTGGAATTCCTCATTTAATTTATTCAATTCCACAAGAATATCTGCCAATAGATGTAACATAAATTGCACTTGAAATATAGTAGCATACTCGTACCATTTTTTCTCATGTTTTTGTCATTGGTCTAAAATTGCAGGCATAAGTGTAACCATCTTATGAAGTGAATTTGAAGCACCTTCAAATCACCCTTACCATGTCGTTTCATTATTTCTTTAGCTCGTTGTGCCTATTAGTTGACTTTTGATGTTGATGAAGAGAGAGAGAAAAAAGATAGAGAAGAGAAGAGGAAGAAAAAAGAATACTTCAACATACTATTAAGAAAAGAATACAATCCTCTTAGACACCAAGAGGAGCAACTCCAAATAACTACTTCAATATACTATTACTAAAATAGTCTTTTTGCCTTCTCTCTTTCTTCTACTAATTGTCTTCCCAGTTCTTCTAATCTTCTTCTTTTTCCTCACTTCTTCTTCTTCACTTCTTCTTGTAGATATTCTATTCTTCCTCCATCCCCCATATTGCTAAGAATACCGCATATTTATAGGTTTTTAGTTGCGTTATTCTTGCTTTTTTCTTTTCTTTTCTTTTACATATCCTCGAGTTTGTGTGATGCGTTTTTCATATAATTATTTCTGGGTTTTCATCCAAAATTTTCATACAAGAAAGCTCTCTTTGTCAGCTTTCTTACGAATCTTTTCTTTTGAAATTTGGATGAGAGATGAAGAAGTTATGAGCTTTTTTCTCTACTTTGCTTTTTCTGCTTAATTTCCTGCGTTTTTCTTCTTTTTCTTTTTTTCTGCTTTTTCTACTTTTGAAAAACGCCTCTAACTTTATTTCTCTTCAATTTCATTTATCTTTTAACTCTTGAACCTTTTATATTGTGCTTTATTCTTCTATACCTTCGCATCCAATGTATTTGTCACGGTCTTTTCCTATGAGCAAAAATTGACTTCATAGATGTAATGAATGCGCGGAGGTAAGTAAGGACCTGTAGGTTATGTGCTCGTCAAACAACACAGAGAATATGATAGAAGAAAATGATTGAAACGTAGACATAGTTTCATCTCAATGGAAGATTTCTTTATTCATTGTTCTCTATCCTTGAGACTCAAGATTCAAGAAGAGGATTGGTTTACAACGTTAGGTTATTACTTATATGTTAAGCCCTAACTCTTTAGACGGGTTCATACTAGAATACAAAGTGGAAGGAGTCGGCCTTTTATGCCAACAAACTCCCCCGTAGGACTACTCTTTCCTACATGTACAAGTGATTGGGGTTATCTCCACCATAAACCTAGATTACAAAATTAATCTAAATTTATATTACAAGTCAATCGGCATGTAGCCGAGTTGGAAAAGCTGAAGTCAATGTCTAGCCTGATTCGGCTGGTTCGAGTCAGTCGAATCGACTTGTTAGAATCGTTCTTCGTTCGAATCGATCCGATTTGTCAAAGTCAGCTTGTGTTCAATTCTCGACTTTATTATTCGTAGCTCGCTTGTTTCTGCTCTTCTGCTCCTCGCTGGATCCTCAATCTGTATCCTCACTTAGTGTTATTTCTTCAACCTGTTGGGATTACGGTCCCTTCGGATGGGATGGTCGGATGTCGGAGATGAATGCCGACAAGCCCGGTTGCGGTTTCGGAACCGGATGATGAAGACCCCGGCTTCGGAGCCGGATGACGAATGTACCCGGAGAGAGATCCGGATGCGGGGACATATCTGTGATTATGTTTGCCAAGGGCCCTTGAGGCTATAGTTGTAAATAGCCACAAAGTGATATGTGTATAAATATGACTTAGGGCAAATAGTTTTTGTGTTGCTACTCATTTTTCTGTTTTTCCACTCAAGAGGAGTGAAGAGAGAGCAGCCGTGGGAGAGATAGAGCGTGAGAGAGGAAGAGGTCGACGCCTCTGTGTATTTCCGCCGCCTGTGGCGAGGACAGCGAGCTCAAGGTCGTCGCCTTGCAGCTCACCATTGTATACTTCTCTGTGCATAGTTTTGGTTCGGAGTCTTGTACTCCCGTGGTTTTTCCCGTACAGGGTTTTCCACGATAAATCGTGTCCACTCTATTTTTTCGACATTTCCCATTTTCTGCAACAACGATTCGTGTGTTTCCTTGGTTGTGGCCGAGAGGTGAAGTTTGGAAAGTGTCGAGTGTCGATTAATTTTCCATCAATTTGGTATCAGAGCAGGCTGCTGCAGAAAATGGAAGGCGGCGGCAGCGGGCAGCCGGGGATGATGGTGCTGAATGCGCAGAATTACGCCGACTGGAAGATCAAGATGGAGGATCTTCTCATTGTTCGGGACCTGTACGAACCGATTGACAGGTCGGAAATACCGAAGGGAGTACTTGAGTCGGAATGGAGGCTTCTGAACTGGAAAGCCGTTGCAACCATTCGGCAATACGTAGACGTGAGCGTTCTACAACATGTAGCGAACGACATCAACGCATATGAGATGTGGCGGAAGCTGTCGGGCCTCTACGAGAGGAAGAATGCGTTGAACCGGACCTCCCTGATGAGGAAGATAGTGAACCTCAAGTACCGGGACGGCGAGAGTATGGTGGAACACGTAAGCACGTTCATGGGATTCGTGAACCAGCTTGCGGCGATCAAGTTCCCGCTGGAGGATGCAATGCAAGCCATCATTCTGATGTGTACATTGCCGGAAAGCTGGGAGAACTTGGTGGTGACTCTCAGCACCTCCTGCACGGAAGATAACTTGTCCCTACAAACGGTAAAGACAAGTATTTTGAACGAAGAAGCGCGTCAGAGAGATAAAGAACCGGCCTCCGACTCGAAGGCGCTGCTTACCGAATCGGAACGGGGAAGACAATGGAATCGGAGTCCGCAAAGACGGGAGAAGTCGGGGACCCGGTCGCAGTCAAGAGGAAGACCCACATGCTTCCACTGTGGGAAGCCGGGGCACTTCCGGAAGAATTGTCGGCATTACCGAAAGGACAACGGAGCCGACGACACCGATTCGAAGAAGTCACCGGAGAGAAACGGTGCATACCGGGGAGCCACGGACCGGAGAGGTCCGGATCGGCGAGGGCAGGACCGGAAAGGAACGACGGCACTCGCGGCAAGTGAGGAAGAAATCATGCTCATCACCGAAGAAGGTGAACTAAACATTGCCGGCGATGAGACGACCTGGGTGGTCGATTCCGGAGCATCGTTCCACCTGACCCCGGAGAGAAGATACTTCTCATCCTACACAGCCGGTGAGCATGGCTGTGTTCGGATGGGAAATGAAGGTACGTGCCGGATTGCCGGCATAGGAGACGTGTGGTTGACAACCCCGACTGGATGCAAAATGCTGCTGAAGGATGTTCGACACGTTCCGGAGGTTCGATTGAACCTGATTTCGGCCGGGAGGCTAGACGATGAAGGCTACACAGGTAGCATCCGGAACGGTGTCATGAAGTTCAGCAAGGGGAGCCTGATAGTGGCTCGGGCCCGGAAGGTCAACACACTGTACCTGATGAATTCCCGGCTATGTCCGGAGGAGCTGAACGTGGCAGCCGACACTGCCGGTGAGCTGTGGCACAAGAGACTGTGCCACATGAGTGAGAAGGGGATGAAGAGGCTTGTAGAAGACAACCTTATTCCAGTGAAGCATGTGCACATGGAGAAGTGCACCGACTGCCTGGCCGGTAAGCAAAACCGGACCTCCTTCCACTCAAGGCCACCGACGAGACGTAGCGCACCATTGGAGTTGGTGCACACTGATGTGTGTCAGGTAGAAACGAAGTCACATGGCGGAGCCCAATACTTCGTAACATTCATTGATGATCACAACCGGAAGCTGTGGACGGCACCGTTGAAGACAAAGGACCAAGTGTTGTGCGTCTTTAAAGAACTCCACGCAAGAGTGGAAAGGGAATCCGGCAAGAAGCTGAAAGCGATACGAGCGGATAACGGAGGGGAATACCGGGGGCAGTTCGCGGAGTACTGTCGCTCGAAGGGAATCCGGCTCGAGTTTACTGTGCCGAAGACGCCGGAACTGAACGGGCTGGCCGAGAGGATGAACCGGACCATAATGGAGAGGGTCCGGAGTATGCTGGCGCATGCGGAATTACCCAAGGGGTTTTGGGCTGAGGCAATGTCGACGGCGACATACGTGATAAACAGATCACCCTCAGTACCTTTGGACGGAGACACGCCGCAGAGAGTGTGGACCGGTAGGGAAGTATCCTACCGGCATCTGAAGGTGTTCGGGTGTCTCGCATACGTGCATGTGGCAAAGGACCGGAGAGGAAAGTTAGATCCAAAGACCCGGCCATGCATATTCCTCGGTTACGGCGACGACGAGTTCGGCTACCGAGTATGGGACCCGGTCGACAAGAAGATATTCAGGAGTCGAGATATCGTCTTCATGGAGGACAAGACACTCGCCGACTGGGAGTCGGAGAAGAAGATGAAGAGCTCCAAGTCGACCGGTGAGGATCAACTCTACGAGGAGCAGTCCCGACCGGCGAGGGACCGGTTAGCACTCGAGGATCCGGCCGAAGACGGTGAAGAAACAGAACCGGCCGAAGAAGATGAAAATGATACCGGAACCGGCCCCGATCCCGAAATGGATTCGTATGAAGAAGAATCGGAAGAACCGGTTACCGAAGCTCCGGAACGGAGATATCCTCTAAGAGAGAGAAGGGCCCCCCGGAGATTTCCGGAACCAGAGCACGTGCTGCTAACCGACGAGGGGGAGCCGGAGAGCTTTGAATAAGCAAAGCATGACACCCAGAGCCGCAGGTGGTTGAGTGCCATGCAGGAGGAGATGGATTCCCTGCATGAGAACCACACATATGAACTTGTGGAGCTGCCGAAAGGAAAACGGGCACTCCGTAACAAGTGGGTGTTCAAGCTGAAACCGGGAGATGCCGGAAACCCCCCGAGATACAAAGCCAGGATCGTGGTGAAGGGGTTTCAGCAGAAGAAGGGCGTCGACTTCGACGAGATATTTGCCCCGGTAGTGAAGATGACCTCCATCCGGACGGTGCTGAGCATAGCGGCAAGCATGGACCTCGAGGTAGAACAGATGGACGTGAAGACGGCATTCCTTCACGGTGACCTCGAAGAAGAGATCTACATGCAGCAACCGGAAGGATTCGAGAAGAAAGGGAAGGAGCACCTGGTATGCCGGTTGAAGAAGAGCCTTTACGGACTGAAGCAGGCTCCCCGACAATGGTACCGGAAGTTCGACTCCTTCATGACCGACGAAGGGTACCTCAAAACGCAGTCAGACCACTGCGTGTTTGTGAAGAAGTTCGAAGGAGGAGACTTTCTAATACTCCTCCTGTACGTGGACGACATGTTGATCGTCGGACGAGACCAGGTGAAGATACGGATGCTAAAGAAGGCTCTTCACCGAACCTTCTCAATGAAGGACCTGGGTCCGGCGAGGCAAATACTAGGGATGCACATCATCCGGGACCGGAAGAAGAAGCAGTTGTGGCTGTCACAGGAGAAGTACATGACAAAGGTGCTTCACCGGTTCAACATGTCGGAAGCAAGACCGGTCGGGTCAACACTCCCGGCAAACTGCAAGCTGTCCAGCAAGCAAAGCCCCAAGACAAAGGCTGAGAAGGAGGACATGATGAAAGTACCATATGCCTCTGCCGTCGGGAGCTTGATGTACGCAATGGTGTGTACCCGACTGGACATAGGATATGCAGTCGGAGTGGTGAGCCGGTACATGAGCAATCCCGGCAAAGAGCATTGGAACGCGGCCAAGTGGATACTCCGATACCTGAAGGGCACGGCAAACGTGTGCCTCCGATTCGGCTCCGGTAAGCCCGAACTCGACGGCTTCACCGATTCGGATATGTCGGCTGATGCAGATACCAGCCGGTCCACATCAGGGTATGTGATGACGTATGCAGGGGGAGCTGTTTCATGGCAGTCGAGGCTGCAGAAGACGGTTGCGTTGTCAACCACGGAGGCGGAGTACATGGCGGCTGTTGAAGCCGGCAAGGAAATAATGTGGATGAAGGACTTCATTAGAGAGCTCGGTATCCGGCAGGAGGAGTATCGACTCTACTGCGACAGTCAGAGTGCAATCCACCTTGCGAAGAACGCGGCCTATCACTCCCGGACGAAGCACATCCAGCGAAGATATCACTGGATCCGGGAAAGGATAGAAGACAAGGAGTTCGTGCTGACGAAGATCCACACGGACGAGAACGGGTCAGATAGGCTGACCAAGGTGCTCACACCCGACAAGCTGGAAGCATGCCGGAAGAGGATCGGATTGGAGAGACATCCCATGCCGAAGTGAAGGGGGAGTTTGTTGGGATTACGGTCCCTTCGGATGGGATGGTCGGATGTCGGAGATGAATGCCGACAAGCCCGGTTGCGGTTTCGGAACCGGATGATGAAGACCCTGGCTTCGGAGCCGGATGACGAATGTACCCGGAGAGAGATCCGGATGCGGGGACATATCTGTGATTATGTTTGCCAAGGGCCCTTGAGGCTATAGTTGTAAATAGCCCCAAAGTCATATGTGTATAAATATGACTTAGGGCAAATAGTTTTTGTGTTGCTACTCATTTTTCTGTTTTTCCACTCAAGAGGAGTGAAGAGAGAGCAGTCGTGGGAGAGATAGAGCGTGAGAGAGGAAGAGGTCGACGCCTCTGTGTATTTCCGCCGCCTGTGGCGAGGACAGCGAGCTCAAGGTCGTCGCCTTGCAGCTCGACATTGTATACTTCTCTGTGCATAGTTTTGGTTCGGAGTCTTGTACTCCCGTGGTTTTTCCCGTACAGGGTTTTCCACGATAAATCGTGTGTCCACTCTATTTTTTCGACATTTCCCATTTTCTGCAACAACGATTCGTGTGTTTCCTTGGTTGTGGCCGAGAGGTGAAGTTTGGAAAGTGTCGAGTGTCGATTAATTTTCCATCACAACCCCTTGTGTTTCTGAACGTGTTGATTTCACTCTTCTTGTGAGTCTGTGCAAGTCGCTTTTCGACTTCCCTTCTGCTCCTTGTTCGGCTTTCTTCTGCTTGGTCATTTGCCGTAGTCCCATCTTTGTCCTCAGTGTTCCTCAGTGTTGATCTGGGAGTGGCTTCGTCAGGCAATCAACGATGTTCACCACGGTCTCGATCTTCTGGACTTCGAGTTTCTTTTCAATTATCAGCTCCCGCATGTGATGATATCGCACCTCAATATGTTTTATCTTCGCGTGATATACTGGGTTGTTGATGAGGTGTATTACACTCTGTGATTCACAATAGATGGTCAACACTGGTTGATCATGACGGGAACTACAACGCTCCCTATACACAACGCTCGGCCACAACCGAGCTTAGAATCATACACAGAAAACGGGAAATAAAGAACGACACGAAGAAGAGAAGAGTACACAGGATGTTTACGTGGAAAACCCCAAACTAGGGTAAAAAACCACGGCAGCCCACAGGCTGCAAACTATCACTATGTTAGAATGTACAACAGTGAGTTCACGGAGGCAACGACCTCGTGCTCACGATCTTCGCTACAGGTGGCGGTTACAACTGAGGCAACGACCTCTTCCTCTCTCTCACTCTCTCTGTACACAGTTACGCGCTCTGATCTCGCGCAGACAACAATAACAACATCACTAAAAGTTTGCCCTAAGTCATGTTTATACTAATATGACTTTTCGGCTATTTACAAATATAGCCATGATGGACTCTCAAAAACATATTTACGAATATGTCTCTGCATCCGGTGAACACTCCTCACCGGGTCTGCACCATCCGGCTCTCCATAGCCGGGTACTCCTCATCCGGTTCTCACTAGGCCTGCACCATCCGGCTCTCCGTAGCCAGGTACTCCTCATCCGGTTCTCACCGGGCCTGCACCATCCGGCTCTTCGTAGCCGGGTACTCCTCATCCGGTTCTCACCGGGTTTGCACCATCCGGCTCTCCGTAGCCGGGTACTCCTCATCCGGTTCTCACCGGGTTTGCACCATCCGGCTCTCCGTAGCCGGGTATTCCTCATCCGGTTCTCACCGGGTCTGCACCATCCGGCTCTCCGTAGCCGGGTACTCCTCATCCGGTTCTCACCGGGTCTGCACCATCCGGCTCACCGTAGCCGGGTACTCGTCATACGGTTTCCCATAAGCATTGTTCTTCTCTCTTCCCATCCGGAGGGACCTGTCTCCCAACAGATCGATTCGGCTTGTAGCCGAAAAGTCGACAGTTAGTCTGTGCAGCCAGATCGCTTCCTTCGCTGCCTTCGACGCTGCTATATACTCGGCCTCTGTGGTGGACATGGCCATGCACTCTTGGAGCTTTGACCTCCATGATATAACACCGCCATCGTAGGTGAAGATGTGACCCAATGTCGACTTCTGATTGTCCGGGTTCCCGATGTAGTTGGAGTCGGTGTAGCCTTCGACTTCGGTTGGGTTTGTCGATCCCAAAGTGAGTTGTGCATCTTCGATTCCTTTTAGGTACCTGAAAATGTGTTTGACAGCCTCCCAATGCTTCCGTCTTGGATTAGACATGTACCGATTGACGACCCTTATGGCTTATGCAAGATCGGGTCGGGTCGCCACCATTGCGTACATGATACTTCCTACTGCCGATGTGGAGTGTATCTTTCCATTGAGCTCTCTCTCCTTGTCCGTCAAAGGAGAGTCTCTGTCTGATAATTGGATCGACGTCGGAAGCGAGGTTGGTGTGGGCTTCATGTTCTCCATATTGAAGCGCCTCAACACCTTTCAGATGTAATCAGACTTGGAGAGTCGAAGAGTCTTCGTCTTCCGATTTCGCTCAATCCTCATGCCTAGTATGTGTTGGGCTTGTCCGAGTTCCTTCATTGCGAACTTTTCGGGAAGGCTCCGCTTTAGCTTTTTGATTTCGGCTTGATTGCTCCCTGCAATCAGCATGTTGTCAACATATATAATCAAGTAAATCCGGGACTCGTCGGCCAATTCATGAGTGTATAAACATGGGTTGGAGTCGGACCGGCTGTAGCCGAGTTGCCAGATGTAGGCGTCGAACTTTTGGTACCACATCCTTGGCGCTTGTTTTAAGCTGTATAGGCTTTTCTTCAATCGACATACGAGGTGACTTTCCTCCCTCATCACCGAGAAGCCTGCCGGTTGGGACATGTAGATTTCCTTTGCCAAGTCTCTGTGTAAGAATGTCGTCTTTACGTCGAGTTGCTCAAGCTCTAGGTCCTCTATTGCCACGACCCCGAGTAGGAGTTCAAGGGTGGTCATCTTAACTACTAGAGAGAATATCTCATCATAATCGACCCCATGTTCCTGTTTGAATCCGTTCACGACGAGCCGAGCTTTATACTTGGGCTTCTCTGAGTCAAATACATATTTGTATCGGAATACCCATTTGCAAGGTAGCGACTTTCTTCTAGATGATAGTTCGACCAACTCCCATGTATTGTTCTCTTTGATCGAGTCCATCTCGGATCTTGTGGCTTGCAACCATGTATCAGTGTCCGGTGTGGCGATAGCTTCTTTGTATGTCCTTGGTTCGCCTGAATCGGTGATAGAACTCTGTTGGCCTTCTGACTCGTCCAGATCTTCTGAGTACCGATTTTGTTGGTTGCATTTCTTCAATCGACTCGGTCGGCCGATTGGTATTTCTTGAACCGTCTGCAAGAGCCCTATTGGATGAATCGCCCTTGTAGTAGGATTTCGGCAAGGTCACATCATCCTCCCCTACTTTGGGATTGAGAGACTTGGCTAACTCGAATCTAGTTTTCCCTTTCACCTAGGGTGTCTCGGTCCGGTCGACTTTGTTTTCGACTTGCATCTTGTTGACTTTGCCTTTTTCGACTCTGGTTGATTCGGCTTTGTCTTTGATGGATTTGTCTTCGAGTTCGACTAGTGAACCTCCTACAGATTCGGAGTCGAGAGGTGTATTGTCGGCTTGGTCAAGTTCGACTATTTGTCGAATCTCCCATTCAGCCTGGTGGGTCAGTCTTTCTACGACTTCTCTATCGATTTTGAAAGAGACCTTTTTGCCCACTCTTTTTTGCTAGTTCCTCTCAGAGAGGATAGAGTCTTTATTGAAGACTATGTCACTGCTTCGTATCAATTTCCGATTTTGTGGGCCCCGTAGACGATAGACGAAATCCCCATTGGTTCCATAACAGAGAAATATGCATTTTGTTGCATGGGGTGCCAACTTGGTTCTTTTCTCGCTGGGGATGAATGCGTAGGCTTCGCATCCGAATATACATAGCCTATCGTAACTCAACTGTTTGCCTGACCATAGTGCTTGTGGCACTTCGAGCCTGATTGCTTTCAATGGCGACATGTTGATTAGATATACTGTTATCTGTAATAATTTGGCCTAGACCTCCAACTTCAGTCCGGCTTGCTGGAGCATTGCTGTCAGCCTCTCTTGGATTGTTCGGTTGATTCTTTCTGCCACTCCATTCCACATGGGTGTGTATGGAACGGTCTTTTGATGCCGGATCCCTTTGTCAGACAGGTATTGTTTGAAGGCTCGGGAAGTATATTCGCCTCCATTGTTGGAACAGAGTGTCTTTAGTCTGTGTCCTTACATGTTCTCCGCTTCGATTAACCATCGAGCAAAGACCTCGAGCGCTTCGTCTTTTGACCTAATTGAATAGGCCCAGACTTTGCATGTATACATTGACGAATGTGATGAAGTACTGGGAGCCACCTAGAGATCTTTCAAGCATCGACCCACATATATCTGTGTGCACGAGCTCTAGGGGCTGACATACCGTCTCATAATGAAGAGAGTGAAGACTGCGGGTCTGTTTCCCATATTGACAATGCTCGCAGAAGTCCTTTGCTTGAAGTTTCGGGATGTAGCCGACCGCGATAAGCTGATCAAGTCTGGCTTGAGACATATGGCCGAGTCGGTCATGCCATAAGTTCGGGTTAATCTTTTCAGCTACGTTCACGAACCCTTCTGGATTGATCACCATCATTGGGTATACGTTGTTGTACTTTTGCCCACTTCCGATTCTTAGATTTCCTCGGTTGATCATCCATGCCGACTCATTTAGAGTCGTTTAGTACCCATCTTCGGCAAACATGCCAATGTAGACCAAAATCCTTTTCATATTGGGTATGTGCCGAACTTGGTGCAAGGTGATCATGTTGTCATTCGGTAGTCGGATGGGGACCTCTTTGATCCCTACGATTACGCACTCGTGCCCATTTCCGAGTTGGATTGTGCCATTGGTGTCGGCCGAATAGTTCGAAAACCATTCGATGTTCGGGGTTACATGAAATGTGGCGCCAGAGTCCAGCAACCACGTGTGAGCGTCTTGCACACTATAGAGGACTTCTCCGATCATCGAGTCCTCTAAGGAGAGGATTTCTCCCGATCGTGTGTCGACAACATTGACTTGGTTGCCGACTAGAGAGTGATTCGAGTCGGATCATCCTCGATTCCACTCGTATCGTCGACCACTCTCTTTCCTTTTGATCGACCAACAGTCAGAAACATTGTGATCGGCTTTTCTACAGTGGGTACAAAATTCGCCTGATCGACTCGTTCTTGACTTCAACCATTGTCGGTCTCCCCTCGTTTTCAATTGACTATGGTGTCAACTAGTTCTGTCGGTTTGTTCTTTAGATTGACTCAATCGAGTGGTGGGCTTTTGCCAATTCCTCGATCGACTCGTTCTCATTTTTGCCAAATATCCTCGGTGAGGACTTGGACGATCGTCTCATATAGATTTAAGATTGGACGGCTATTGGCAAATGTCGTGCAGAATACCTCCCAACTTGCCGACAAGTGTGATAGGAGGGCAAGGGCTTTAACTTCTTCTTCAAAGTTAATCCCTTGGGAGGAGAGTTCAAACAACACCCGACTGAAGGTGTTGATGTGGGAGGTTGTGGGATCCGAATCTCTCATCTTCATATTGAACAAACTGTCGAATCAATATGAGTTTTGACGAGGAGGACTTCTTTTCGTACATTGCTTGCAACTTCTCCCATAACGAGAAAGTTGTTGTCTCCCTGGCCATGCTAAAGTAGACATTTTCGGCCAAGTGCATTCGGATGGTGGAGCGCGTGATTTCATCTATGGATCTCCACTCTTTGGTCGTCATCAAAGCATGTTTTTCGCTATGTCGAATGTCTTCGACTTGTCTTCTGGTGATTAGCACATCTTGCATCATGTCCTTCCACAAGGCAAATTTTTTGCCATCGAACTTTTGGATTTCAACTCCTACTCCGGCTGTTGAAGCCATATTCTTTTTTTTGTTTTTGAAAGTGAGATTTATTTTTCTGACCTTGTCTTCTTTTTCAGCTTCCTTTGTTGCTTTCGTTGCTGCTAAACAACAGGTTGCTCTGATACCACTTGATGGAATGAATACACAAAAGTAAGTAAGGACCTGTAGTTTATGTGCTCGGCAAACAACACAGAGAATATGATGGAAACATAGACACAGTTTCAGTTGTAATGGAAGCTTTCTTTATTCACTGTTCTCTCTCCCTAAGACTCAAGATTCAAGAAGAGGACTGTTTTACAATGTTAGGTTATTGCTTATATTTTAAGCCCTAACTCTTTGGACGGGTTCACACTAGGATACAACGTGGAAGGAGTCGGCCTTTTATGCCAACAACTTTCCCAACCAAGAGTATATACTTTATTTGCAAACACATCAAGGAAGCTAAACACATGTGCATGAGACATTATATATGCATCTTTTATGGCAAGTGCTTCACGATGTGCAATGCAATGCACTCCCAAAATGTTAGGCATCGCGGATTGAAACTTAGAAATTGCACCATTGTTCTTCCCTATCATAGATGATGCCCCATGACTTGCAAAAGCCAAATGTTTTTTAAATTTTAAATAGCTCTCTTTAAAGAATTACTTGCGGAAGCTTGAGGACCTGATCAACTTCACCGGATGTTAACAGAAAAGATACATAGGTTTAATGGAAAGCTTAGTCACATAGAGAATACATGGGAGACACAAAGAGAGCAAAAAAGCATAAACTCAATTTCAAAATATCACTATGTATATACAAATGTCCTATAGAACACTTTTTATACAAGTCCTTAAAAGGACTGACAAAAGTATTGACAAGTACTTCAATGCTCATATGAGCGGCTGGCACTAATTCCAAGAAATATGCCTTCGTACTAGGCTAAGATTGTAGGCCTCTAATGGGCACCAATTACAATCCGATCCGTCTCTCCGATCTAGCTCTCTGGCTTATTCAGCCGATCCGAATCCGGTTGAGCTTCTCCCCTCAACACTCCCCCTGAAGCTCAGCTTGAGGTCGGATCCTGGAATCAGTGTCTACCGGTCCTTCCCTCTGGCTCCTCCTAGTGTCTTCCCGTCTTGCTCACGCTCCTCGACCCGTCTGGTTCTGCGCACCTCGACCTTCTCGGTCAACTTGCCTACTCATAAGGCCCAATTCATTTCCCTCACTACTATGACTTCGGCGCTTATCGACCCGTCGGTTCCTACGTGTCGGTGTCGACTTCCATTGCCTTCCCGTTTGTTGGGCCTTTTGTTGATTTGGCTCCTTCGAATCAAACTCATCTTCTGAATCAGTTGCCTCCTATTCGTGCCAACTCTTGTCCAAATTGGTCGTCTCCAATTCATCTTCAACATCCATGCCCTTCACCACGTCGAACCACGTCCGGGTCTTGGCCTTCTCCTTCCGATCGGCTTTGTCTTTTTTTACTCTACTGTCGTCGCCGCTCATTCCGACTCTCTCGGATGTGCCGACTTCTTCAGTCAACTCGGCTTCCTTTTTCTCCTTGTCTCCCCCTGTTTCAGTTTCCTTCTATCCTACTGCTTGTTCGGTGCCATTAACAGTTTTCCCGATTTCCGTTCCGGTTCTCCCTGTATCAATACCGGTTCTCCCCTCAAGTGCGGCATGTCGAGATGTTGTAGCCCAAGCATCTCCGAACAATCCTGCAACTTGTCTGATCCGAGTGGCTTGGTGAAGATGTCAACAACCTGCCAATTCGTCTGAACATACCGGAGTTCGATTTCACCACTCACGACCCGCTCGTGCACAAAGTGATAATGCACTTCTATATGCTTTGTCCGAGCATGGAACATGGGGTTCTTGCTACTTATGTTGTCGAATTAGATCGGGATCGGAGTTGGTTCTTCGATCCGGAGGTCTTGCAGCAGTCGTCGAAGCCATATGGCTTCACAGGTGGCAACAATAGCCCCTTGATACTCAACCTAGATTTCTCTTGGTAATCATTAGAGCATGGGATGTAATCAAGATTTTCTTACACAAACATATGCCTGAAAAGTGGGATGCTTGGATAAATCAACCTATTCTCACTAATGCTCTTGTCTGGGATTCTATTGGGAATGTATTGGGCCTTAGAACTCGTCCCGCCCGAGGAAAACTTGATAATGGGCTAGCAGCATCAATGAGATATTGGATTAATTTTCAGCAAATGTCAAAAGTGGATTGGCTTAAGCAGTTACACTCAGTATATGTTGCGAAGACAATGACAATGGATATTTTAGTGGCTTTCTCGCAGGCCTCAATGCAACTTCAACCAATGTAGGAGCATATTTGGTTTGGTTGCCTTATGATTGGCATGATGCTTTTTGTTAAAGGAGTTTTTGTAAATGGATGTATTTTTTATTTTCATATTCAACGAGACAATAAATTGCAGCCTTATATACCCTCGAATAATTCACTATATGTTGATAGTCGAACTCAACTTCCCATAGAGATAGGTTTCACACTAGGTCATGGACATACCAGGCTAGTTTTGTAAATAGTTGAAAGGGCACTTGCCCTAGCCTAGTTGGTACTTAAACCAACCTTTTTGTAACTTAGTTACTATTGGATGTAATATACAGTTTCTTGTTATAGTTCTCTCATTCTCTCTCTTGTCTCACGTGCACATACACACACACATAGTCCTTCCGTTGTACAAAATCACTCTTGATTCTTTACATGGTATCAAAGTGTGTGGTAGCTTGATCCAAGTCCATCGCCTTCACGTGTGTCATGCTCAAGCTAGCAGAGAACCAACTGATCATTGCAGCTCGCGTCAAGAGTAGAAGAAGTTCGACAATGAACACCCATATGGGAAACACTCTTCCTACCGAGAAGCTCAATAGACAAACTTCGCATCTTGGGAGTACAAGATGCATCAGTACCTTGTCAGACAAGGTTACTGGAGCTACATCGAGGGAGCTCACGAAACGCAACCCAACACGACACACGCCGACTACCTAGTGTGGGAGCAGACCGCGAGCTGTGTGTTGTACTGCCTTGCATCCTGGGTTCATGACCACATGCTAGGCTATATTCAAGATTCGAAAACACCAAAAGAAGCTTGGGGAAATCTCAAGAAGATGTTTGCGGCCAATACGGTTGCACGAAAGCTCCAACTTCGACAGGAGCTAAACAACATGCAACAGAGGGACATGTCGATCACCGGCTATACCTTGAAGATCAAGGAGTTGTGCGATGCCCTCGGTTTGATTAATGTAGTAATCGACGATGATGGAATGATGCAAATATGCCTTGGCGGCTTGGCACCTCGATTTGGCACGATCAGATCAGCCATTCTTGCGAGGGAGAACCCTCCTTCCTTTTTCGACCTTCAATCAATTTTGTTGATCGAAGAAAATCATGTTCAGCAAAGGAACAATGCGTATGATGGTCAGATGCTCTACTCACAGCCGGATGATAGAAGAGGATTCGACCATGGAAATAGAGGTTGGCTCGGACAAGGCCGACACAGTCAGCCGACCCAAGAGCGTAACTTTCATCAATGGCAAGACGACAGAAAGAGTCCCAGAGAGTTTGGCAAACACGGCTACTATGGAATCGTAACAACCCGATCGAATGCGGGTATTGTGGAAAACATGGCTACTATGAAGAGGAGTGCTAAAAAAAGGTACGAGACTCAGCTTCAACCAACCAACAACTCATAAACTATGTGTTGAATACGGGCTTCTAATGGGCGTATTCACATTATCTTTTTCTGTACACACTAAGCTTAGGCTATTTATGTAAAAAGTGAGAAGGGCAGCTGCCCTAAGTCAGTCAGTATATAAACTGACTTTGCAACCTAGTTAGGGGGTCGTTTTTTAAGTTATAATAGACACTTGACATTGTGCCGAACTATCTCTCTCTCTTGTGTAATAGTTGTTTTCTTTTCTGTCTTTGTTGCCATCAAAGCTTTGATGATCTTGCATTCATTTACGATCTTATCCTAGAAGTATGTTGACATTGTTCCACATTAGATGATGGTATTCCCAACATATGGTATCAGAGCAAAGGTTTGTTTGATTCCCCTGCCGCCATCTATTTAACCTCCATCGGCAACTCTTCTCCCGTACACCTTGAAGATCTTGATTCGCAACTCCTCTTGAAATCACATCTGACGAAGAGAGACAACCCCAATACCCCAATCTGTGTTTCATTCGGCCGAACAACACTCGGGAGGACCAGTTGGCTCCATCCCTCTCATTGTTGCAGTTACCCGAAATAGGATCGGCTTGGAGAATCGCACATAATCAGTGTTGAGAAAACTCAGAAAAATTGAAAATTGAAATCGAACAATCAAATCCGGGTTTAATTTGACTAAGTCCGTTGACTGTAGTCACTCCGAACAAGATTCATCTATATTCGAAACCGACATGACTTGTGTCCAACTCTAGTTAGAATGACATCGAGCGAGCCTGGCTATTGCACTTCACCACAGTTCGTAGCTGACTCCGGACAAAGTCTATTAAACCAACACAGATGGCTTCAACATCCGGCTCGTCAGAGATGAGTATAAGGAAGTTTGACAGATCGAACTTCAACTTCTGGAAGGAGTACATGCAAGACTATTGTAAAAGAATACGTTGTGCGGAAGCAATAGAAAACCGAACACAGAAAACACAAGTTTAATGGAGAGCTTAGAATATACACAGTACGCGGGAGAGACAGAGAATGAGCAGAATGTTAATAATCTATTACCAACAATAATAGTTCTCTATACATAAAATGTGCTCAACAACACTATTTATACAAGTCCTAAGAGGACTGACTGACTGAAGTACCGCGTACTGCAATGCTCACTCGAGCGTCTGACACTAACTTTGAGACTATTAACTACCTAGTAGTCTAGGCTTCTACTAGGCTTCCGGTTACTGTTTGATCCAGCTAACCGGCTCCCTTGCTCACCGGCTCACCGATCCGGCTCATCCTTTCGAATGCCAATTCGGCTCAGGCTTATTCAGCCGATCTGGATCCGGTTGAGCTTGCCGCTCAACATTCCCCCTCAAGCTCAACTTGAGGTCGGATCGTAGTGTCAATCTCCATGGCAGCCATTCCTTCCACACGGCTCCTTCTGGCGTCACTCCGCCTCACTCGCGCTCCTTGTCCGGTCCGATCCCGTTTGCCGCGACCCCTCTGGTTCTGCACACCCCGACCTCCTCGGTTGGCTTGTCTGCTCAACAGGCCCAATTCAGCTCCCTCGCTGCTGGGACTTTGGCGCATGCCGGTTCGCCGATTCCTTCGTGTTGGCGTCGACTTTCGTTGCCTTCTCGTCCTCTTGGCCTTGAATTGATCTGGTTCTTCCGAATCCTTCTGTTGAACCGAATCGAATGTCTTCGACTCGTTCCAGTTCTTGTCCGAATCGGTCGCTCTCGATTTGTCTTCCGGTTCGAGGCCCTTCACCACATCGGACCATGTCTGGGTCTTGGCCGTCTTCTTCCGATCGGCTCTGCCCTTCTTGACTCTGCCGCTTGTTCCAACTTGTTCGGATGTGTCAACTTCCTTTGTCGACTCGGCTCCTTTCTTCTCCTTGTCTCGCCCCTTGTCGGTTCTTCCCTTATCGATGCAATCGACAGTCTCTTTGCCTTTGCCCGTTCCGGTGTCTTTGCCCGTTCTCCCCCTCAAGTGTGGCACGTCGAGATGCTGAACACCAAGCATTTCGGTGAAGTGCTGCAACTTGTCCGATCCGAGCGGTTTGGCGAAGATGTCGGCAACTTGCCAATCCGTATGAACATACCGGAGTTCGACTTCACCGCTCAGGACACACTCACGCACGAAGTGGTAGTGCACTTCTTTGTGCTTTGTGCGAGCATGGAATACGGGGTTCTTGGCGAGCTGCATGCTGCTTATGTTGTCGCAGTAGATCAGGATTGAGGTTGGCACCTCGATCTGCAGGTCTTGCAGTAGTCGCCGAAGTTAAATGGCTTCACAGGTGGCAACGATAGTGTTAGGAAACAGGTCCCTCTAGATGGGAAGTGAGAACCGGATGTGGTGTACCCGGCAAGCGCCGGATGACGAGTACCCGACTACGGAAGACCCGGTGAGAACTGGATGTGGTGTACCCGGCAAGCGCCGGATGACGAGTACCCGGATACGGAGGACCTGGTGAGAACCGGATGAGGAGTACTCGGCAAGCGCCGGATGAGGAGTACCCGGCTACGGAAGACCTGGTGAGAACCGGATGTGGTGTACCCGGCAAGCGCTGGATGACGAGTACCCGGCTACGGAGGACCCGGTGAGAACCAGATGAGGAGTACCCGGCAAGAGCCGGATGGTGAAGGCCCGGTGAGAAGCGCTCACCGGATGAAGGGACATATTTGTAAATAGCCGAAAAGTCATATTAGTATAAATATGGCTTAGGGCAAACAGAGAGGGGAGTGGTTGTCATTCTTGTTGGCGCAAGATTAGAGTGCGCAATTGTGTACAGAGAGAGTGAGAGAGAGGAAGAGGTCGTTGCCTCTATTGTAACCGCCGCTTGTGGCGAAGATAGCAAGCTCGAGGTCGTGGCCTCGGTGCTTTCTTATTGTACATTCTGATATAGTGATAGTTTGAGGTCTATGGGTTGTCGTGGTTTTTCCCGAGTTTGGGTTTTCCACGTTAACATCCTGTGTACTCTTCTCTCTATCGTGTTGTGCTTTCATTCCCTGTTTTTTGTGTTTGATTTTAGACTCGGTTGTGGCCGAGCGTTGTTCATCGGAGCGTGTAGTTCCTGTCAAAGTGGTATCAGAGCGAAACGACACAGAAAAATGGACGATTCGTTGGGAGGCATGTTCAAGCTCACCGGCTCCAACTATTCGGTGTGGAAGTCGAAGATGAGGGACATACTCGTGGTTAAAGACCTCTGGCTACCGGTTCAGTTCGGGGACAAGAGACCGGAGAAAATCGACGCCACGATATGGGAGGTAATGCACATGAAGACAACGGCATACATACGGTGCTTCATCGACATGAACCTATACAACAACTTCAATGAAGAGAGCAAGGCTCATGAGCTCTAGGAGAAGATCAGCATTATGTTTCAAAACAAAAATGCTGTTAATCAGGTTTCGGTATTCCGGAAGCTAGTAAGACTCTGGTACCAAGATGGCTCCAGCATGGCGGAGCACATGAATGCCTTCCAGGGGCTGATCCACCAGGCAACATCATTGGAAGTACCTCTTGCCGATGAGGTACTAGCACTACTCCTGCTCGGTTCCCTCCCAGATAGCTCGAAGACGTTGGTTGTCACCTTGGGCAACGCCGAGCCGGAAGGGAAACGGTTATCCCTAGCAAGAGTGAAGTCGAGCTTGCTAGATGAGGAGGCGCGTCGGAAAGATAAGGATACGAGCTCTGACTCCAAAGCACTCCTTACCGAATCGGAACGTGGAAGACAAAGGAACCGTAGTCCCCAGAACCGGGAAAAGTCGGGGACACGGTCAATGTCAAGGGGGAGGCCTACTTGCTTCTATTGCGGCAAGCCGGGACACTTCCAGAAGAACTGCTGGCATTTCCGGAAAGACAAGGAAACCGACGGTACCGATTCGAAGCGGACACCGGACCGGAACAGTAAAGACCGGAGGGGAACGAATCGGAAGGGAACGACGAAAATCGCGACAAGTGAAGAAGAGTTGATGCTCATCAACGAGGAGAGTGAGATAAACCTTGCCGACGACGAGATGACCTGGGTGGTCGACTTCGGAGCGTCGTTCCACCTTACCCCGGACAGGAAATGTTTCTCATCCTACTTAGTCGGTGATCACGGATGTGTCCGGATGGAGAATGAAGGTACATGCCGAATTGTCGGCATAGGAGACGTGTGGCTAACAACACCAACCGGATGCAAGCTGTTGCTGAAGGATGTCTGACACGTTCCGGAGGTTCGTTTGAACCTGATATCAGTCGGTCAGCTAGATGATGAAGGCTAGATGGGTAGCATCCGGAACAATGTTATGAAGTTCAGCAAAGGGAGCCTGATTGTGGCTCGGGCCCGGAAGGTAAACACATTGTACCTGATGAATGCTCGGTTATGTCCGGAGGAAGTGAACGTGGCATCTGACACTGCCGGTGAGCTGTGGCACAAAAGGCTGTGTCACATGAGCGAGAAGGGGATGAAGAGGCTTGCAGATGACAACCTCATTCCAGTGAAGAACGTGCACTTGGAGAAGTGCACTGATTGTCTGGCCGGTAAGCAATACCGGACCTCCTTTCGACCAAGGCCACCGATGAGACGTAATGCACCACTGGAGTTGGTGCATACTGATGTGTGTCAAGTGGACACGAAGTCACATGCAAGATCGCAGTACTTCGTGATGTTCATAGATGACCACAACCGGAAGATGTGGGCCACACCGTTGAAGACGAAGGATCAGGTGCTATCCATCTTCAAAGATCTCTACGCGAGAGTGGGAAGAGAAATCGACCGGAAGCTAAAGGCAGTTCGAGCAGATAACGGAGGTGAATACCGGGGATAGTTCGAGGAGTACTGTCACTCGAAGGGAATCTGGCTCGAATTTACCGTGCCGAAGACGTCGGAACTAAACGGGTTGGCCGAGAGGATGAACTAGACCATAATGGAGAGGGTTCGTAGTATGCTGGCGCATGCAAAACTACCCAAGGCGTTTTGGGCTAAGGTGCTGTCGACAGCGACGTATGTGATAAACAGATCACCCTCAGTACCCTTGGACGGAGACACGCCACAGAGAGTCTGGACCGGTAAGGAAGTGTCCTACCGGCATTTGAAGGTATTCGGGTGTCTCGCATACGTGCATGTAGCTAAGGACAGGAGAGGAAAGTTGGACCCAAAGACCCGACAATGCATATTCCTCGGTTACAGTGACGATGAGTTCGGCTACCGAGTGTGGGACCTGGTCGACAAGAAGGTATTCCGGAGTCGAGATATTATCTCCATGGAGGACAAGACGCTCGCCGACTGGGAGTCAGAGAAGAAGATAATGAACTCCGAGTCGACTGGTAAGGATTGATTCTACGATGAGCAGACCCAACCGACAAGAGACCGGTTAGCACTTGAGGAACCGGCCGGTTACGGTGAGGATACCGAACCGGCAGAAGAAGAAGTAGAGGAAGCTGAAACTGGAACTGGCCAAGACCCCGAATCGGATTCGGATGAAGATCAAATAGTGGAGCCGATTACCGAAGGCCAAAGACGGAGATATCCTCTCAGAGAGAGAAGGCCCCCCCGAAGATTTTCGGATTCAGAGCATGTGGTGCTGACCGATGAGGGAGAGTCGGAAAGCTTCGAAGAAGTGAAGGATGACACCCACAGCCGCAAATGGTTAAGTGCCATGCAAGATGAGATGGATTCCCTGCATGAGAACCATACGTACGAATTGGTGGAGTTGCCGAAAGGAAAGCGGGCACTCCGAAATAAGTGGGTGTACAAGTTGAAACCGGGAGATGCCGGCAACCCCCCCAGATACAAAGCCAGGATCGTGGTGAAGGGGTTCCAGTAGAAGAAGGGCGTGGACTTCAACGAGATATTTGCCCCGGTAGTAAAGATGACCTCCATCCGGACGGTGCTGAGTATAGCAGTAAGCATGGACCTCGAGGTAGAGCAGCTGGACGTGAAGACGACATTCCTTCACGGTGACCTCGAAGTGGAGATCTACATGCAACAACCGGAAGGATTCGTGGAGAAGGGGAAGGAGCACCTGGCATGCCGGTTGAAGAAGAGCCTGTACGGACTGAAGCAGGCTCCTCGACAATGGTACCGGAAGTTCGACTCCTTCATGACCGATCAAGGGTACCACAAGACGCAGGCCGATCACTGCGTGTTTGTGAAGAAGTTCGAAGGAGGCGACTTCCTGATACTCCTTCTGTACGTGGATGACATGTTGATCGTCGGACAGGACCAAGCCAAAATACGGATGCTGAAGAAGGCTCTAAACCGGACCTTCTCAATGAAAGACTTGGGTTCAGCAAGACAGATGTTGGGGATGCATATTATCCGGAACCGGTCAATGACGCAATTGTGGCTGTCGCAGGAGAAGTACGTGACAAAGGTGCTTCAACGGTTCAACATGTCAGATGCGAAACCGGTTGGATCGACACTTCCGACAAACTGCAGGTTATCCGGTAAGTAAAGCCCGAAGACGAAAGCAGAGAAGGCTGATATGATGAAGGTTCCATATGCCTCTGTCGTCGGGAGCTTGATGTACGCAATGGTGTGTACCCGACCGGATATAGGATACGCAGTCGGAGTGGTGAGCCAGTTTATGAGCAATCCCGGCAAGGAGCACTGGAACGTGGTCAAATGGATACTCCGGTATTTGAAGAGCACTTCAAATATGTGTCTCTGATTCGGCTCCGGAAAACCTCAACTTGACGGTTTTACCGATTCGGACATGTCGGCTGATGTGGATACCAGCCGATCTACATCTGGGTATGTAATGACATATGCAGGGGGAGCAGTTTCGTGGCAGTCGAGGCTGTAGAAAACGGTTGCACTGTCAACCACGAAGGTGGAGTACATGGCGGCTGTGGAAGCCGGCAAGGAAATACTATGGATGAAGGACTTCATCAGAGAGCTCGGTATCCGGCAAGATGAATACCGGCTCTATTGCGAAAGTCAAAGTGCCATCCACCTTGCTAAGAATGTGGCCTACCATTCCCGGACGAAGCATATCCAGCGAAGGTATCACTGGATCCGAGAAAGAGTAGATGACCAGGAGTTCGCGCTAACGAAGATCCACATGGCCGAGAACGGGTCAGATATGTTGACCAAAGTACTGATACCCGACAAGCTGGATGCATGCCGGAAGCGGATCGGACTTGTAAGACATCGCATGCTGGAGTGAAGGGGGAGTTTGTTAGGAAACAGGTCCCTCCAGATTGGAAGTGAGAACTGGATGTGGTGTACCCGGCAAGCGCCGGATGACGAGTACCCGGCTACGGAAGACCCGGTGAGAACTGGATGTGGTGTACCCGGCAAGTGCCGGATGACGAGTACCCGGCTACGGAGGACCTGGTGAGAACCGGATGAGGAATACCCGGCAAGCGCTGGATGAGGAGTACCCAGCTACGGAAGACCCGATGAGAACCGGATGTGGTGTACCCGACAAGCGCCGGATGACGAGTACCCGGCTACGGAGGACCCGATGAGAACTGAATGAGGAGTACCCGGCAAGAGCCGGATGGTGAAGGCCCGGTGAGAAGCGCTCACTGGATGAAGGGACATATTTGTAAATAGCCGAAAAGTCATATTAGTATAAATATGAGTTAGGGCAAACAGAGAGGGGAGTGGTTGTCATTCTTGTTGGCGCAAGATTACAGCGCACAACTGTGTACAGAGAGAGTGAGAGAGAGGAAGAGGTCGTTGCCTCTGTTGTAACCGCTGCCTGTGGCGAAGATAGCAAGCTCGAGGTCATGGCCTCGGTGCTTTCTTATTGTACATTCTGATATAGTGATAGTTTGAGGTTTGTGGGTTGCCGTGGTTTTTCCCGAGTTTGGGTTTTCCACGTAAACATCCTGTGTACTCTTCTCTCTATCGTGTTGTGCTTTCATTCCTTGTTTTATGTGTTTGATTTTAGACTCGGTTGTGGCCGAGCGTTGTTCATCGGAGCGTGTAGTTCCTGTCAGATAGCGCCTCGGTATTCAGCCTCAATGCTCGAAAGAGCCACTGTTGGTTGCTTTTTGTTGTTCCACGCAACAACCGTGCTACCAAGGGAAAACATATAGCCGAAGGTGGATCAGCGATCCGATGCATCGCTGGCCCAGTCGGCATCGGTGTAGCTGACTAGCTCTTCGGTTATACCATGCCGGTATAATAGACCCCGGTTCTTCGTGCCGCTCACATATTGCAAAACTCGATGCACACACAGAAGGTGCTCCACGGTCGGCTTCTGCATGAACTGGCTAATCACTCCGACCGGGTAACTGAGGTCGGGTCGAGTGATCCTCAAGTATATCAGGCTTCAGACGATTTGTCGGAACCGTTTCGTATCGCAGGCCGGTCCAGAGTCGGGAAGGAGCTTTTGGTTCCGGTCCAGGGGTGTGGAGATCGGTCGGCATTCCTTCATGGCGAACTTGTACAACATATTCAACACAAAGTGCCTTTGTGAGAGCAATATGACGTCGGGGGTTCGGATCACCTCGATCCCAAGGAAATAGTGAAGGTCGTCTAAGTCCTTCATCTCAAATGCATCCGACAGCTGGGACCTGATTCGGCTAATTTAATCGAGTCCGGGTCCGATGATGACTAGATCATCAACATACAGTAAGATGTAAACCGGACCGTCCGGACCTTGCCAGATGAACAACAAAGAGTTGGACTTGGAGGCCGCAAACCCCATCTTACGCAACCGGTGCGTGATCTTCGCATTCCAAGCTCGGGGGGCTTGCTTTAGGCCATAAAGTGACTTCTTCAGCAGGCATACCGCCGACTTGTTCATCTCCGACTGGAAACCGGGGAGTTGGGTCATCAAGACCTCTTCTTCGAGTCGCCATGAAGAAATGCATTCTTCACATCCATTTGGTGAAGATGCCACCCCCTTGTCGCAGCAACAACCAGCACCACACGAACCGTCGTCATCTTCGCTACCGGAGCGAAGGTCTCGTCGTAGTCGATTCCATGGGTCTGCGTGTATCCCTTCGCCACTAACCAGGCCTTGTAGCGGTTAACCGAACCGTCGGCATTGTACTTTACCTTGTACACCCACTTACATCCGATCGGTTTACAGTGTCGGGGAGGGTCAACTAGGTCCCATGTGTCGTTGGCATCAAGTGCTCGTATTTCTTCCTCCATAGCAGCACGCCAATCTGCGTCCCTTGCCACTTCTACGTAGCTCTCTGGCTCACCCACTTCCGCCACCTTGGTCATGTACGCATAGTGATGCGCCATGTACTCATTGTACTTGTACCGCGTCACGGGGTTCTTCTGGCGGGAAGACTGACGTAACTTATCGTTACCCGGTTTGGGGCCCTTCTTGGCCGGTCTGGACATGGTTCCCGAAGATCCGCCTTCATCCTTTCCGGAGTCGGATTTGCTCCGATCCGAATCATCATTGCCGGTTTCGTATTCCGGCATCTTCTTCTTCCCCTTCTCTTTGCGCGTGAACCATCTCCTCGGTTCCTTGCGCGGGGAGAGCACGACAAAGTCTCCACTACTCGCCGGTTCCTCATCCAACTCATCATCCCAACTCAGCCACCCATTCGGTCCACTTAGCCGGAATGAGATCGGACTCTCTTCTAGAGTGCCGAGGTCTTCATCTTCTATCTGAACTGGTTCAGGCTCACTAGCCTCATCCTCCGGTATCGGGTCGGGGTTGGAAGTTGGAGCCGGTAAGGGATACCATGATACCGTCTCATCAAACTCAACATCTTGGCTAACTCGGACCTGCTTTGTCCGGGGGTTATAACATTTATACCCCTTTTGCTCATGCGAGTAACCGACTAGGATGCATTTCTCCGACTTTGCATCCAACTTCCTCCGCTTCTCATCCGGCACATGCACATACGTAATGCTACCGAATATCTGAAGGTGTCGCAAATTCGGCTTGCGACCGAAATACAGCTCATGTGCAGACACCTTGTCACCGATCCAGTTTTGGATATAGACGGTCGTCCGAACCGCCTCCGCCCAGTAGAAATGGGGCATACTCTTCTCCTCTAGCATTGCCCTTGCCGCGTCGATAAGAGACCGGTTCTTCCTTTCGGCGACACCGTTCTGTTCCGATGTGTATCTGCAGCTAAACTCTCTCCGAATTCCTTTTTGTTGTAGATGGGTGAAAGCATGCGAGTGGAAACAATTAGCTATGTCCTTGACATAGCTAATTAGCTATGCAAAAAGCTACCATTGATAAATAGTCATTTTAGTAAAAAGCCATCATTAATAAATTAAGTATGCAAAAAACTACCATTGAAAATACTAGAGTGTTTTAATTACATATGTAAATGAGTGCCATAAATGTGCAACATAAATTGATGTGTACACCATAAATGTGTACCATAAATTATATATCGAATTCCTAGGTCCATTATGCATGATCCTTTGCCACATCACGTAGGCCATCTCTAGTTGAGTATTGTGGGTTAGTTGCTACCACTGTTGCTAAACCCTATCGAGTCCACCTGCCGCCACTCTACACTGAGGGGCCGCTACTGTGCGTTCCAAGCATCATCAAAGAGCTACTCAATCTGACGGGGTTCTCTTCTCTGTGACACTCTACACTCAGGGGCCACTACTGTGCATTCCAAGCATCATCAAAGAGTTGTTCAATCTGACGGGGTTCTCCTCTCTTTGCCACTCTACACTCAGGGGTTGCTACGGTGCGTTCCAAGCATCATCAAAGAGCTGTTCAATCTGACGGGGTTCTCTTCTCTGTGCCACTCTACACTCAGGGGTTGCTACTGTGCGTTCCAAGCATCATCAAAGAGTTGTTCAATCTGACGGGGTTCTCTTCTCTATGCCACTCTACACTTAGGGGCCGCTACTGTGCGTTCCAAGCATCATTGGTAATTGTTCAATCTGACGAGGTTCTCTTCTCTGTGCCACTCTACTCTCAGGTGCCTTCTATGTGCGTTCCAAGCATCATCGGTAACTGTTCAATCTGACGGGGTTCTCTCCTCCATTGCCATCATTCTATACTCAGTTGCCGCTACTATCCAGTCCCAGATTGCTTCCACATTTGGATTTGACGGAGTTCACTCATCCAACGGCAACATTCTACACTCAGTTGTCGCCATTGGTCGGTCTTGGATCGCCTCCTCAACTGTTCGATCCAACGGAGTGAACTTCTCTACTGTTCGGTCTTGGATTGCAATAACTTTTCTGTCTATTGATTATTTTGTGTATTGTTGTGTCTAATCTTGTGTATTGTGGAATATTTTTGTGTATTGTTGTTGCCCATAGCCATCTTAAATACTTGTTTTTTTTCTTGGAAATTTAGGGTTTTAACATGTCCAGCCAAATGGAAGGGGAAGAAGGGTGTTTAGAATTACCCCTCAATGATCATAAGGATAGGGATGATGCTATCAGGACACAACAAGCCATACGAAACTATTGGGCAGAAAAAAAAAGGAAACATCGTCAATTGTTGAAAGATACGAAAGCCACACTCAGTAAAGGTAAGGATAGTTTAGCTGAGAATGTAAGTAATGCGACTACCATCATAGAGAGAAAGGTTGTAGACTATTTCAATGTTCAAACCAAGCACATCAGCAATGAAGAAAAGAAGGTAGTACTTTATGGAATATGTAATGATCCATCGATAAAGGACTTAGTTGATTGTGATGGTCTTAATGCAAACATATCATCTATTTTAGTAAATAATCTTCGTAATAGTTTCGTATCCATGAGCAGGTCAGAAGATGATATTGTCTTAAAAAGTTCTAGTCTAATGATGTTACTTAATAGTGATGTTGACGATATAAACATCAGTGAGCTATCTAAGGTAATTGGTATTAGTAGAAAAACAGTGTACAATACAATGAACCGTATAATTTCCTCGGGTGAAGGAACTAGTCTACTAAAGCTAACTACAAGATGTAAGCCAATGACACCCATAACATTTGAAATCAAGGATGTAATCCCAATGTTTTGGACTAATGAGAGTAGGATTTCACCCAATAAAAAGGATTTATGCAGGAAACGTGTTGGAAGAAATCAATACGAGGAGCATCCCATTCATCTTCTTGATGTACCTCAGGTATTTACATTTATCTCAACATTTGTTTTGACTCTACACGGAAAGTTAATTAGCTCAGTTAGCAGAAAAGCTAATTAGCTTATCAGTTACATTTACCTCAGTTAGCTACTAGGATAGCTACTACATAGGTAACTGGATACTCTCAATAGCTACTACCATGATAGCTAATTAGCTATTCTCAATAGCTAATTTAGGTACTACCAGATAATTAGTTGTACTGGTAGCTAGTTAGCTATCATGGTAGCTAGTTAGCTATTTCGTTATTACCAGCTAATTAGCTACTAGGAAAGCTAATTAGCTACCATGATAGCTAATTAGCTACTAGGATAGCTACTACATAGGTAACTGGCTACTCTCAATAGCTACTACCATGATACCTAATTAGCTATTCTCAATAGCTAATTTAGGTACTACAAGATAATTAGTTGTACTGGTAGCTAGTTAGCTATTTCGTTATTACCAGCTAATTTGCTACCATGATAGCTAATTAGTTAGGACAGCTAATTAGCCACCATTATAGCTAATTAGCTACTAGACTAGCTAATTAGCTACCATGATAGCTAATTAGCTACTAGACCAGCTAATTAGCTACCATGATAGCTAATTAGTTACTAGGATAGCTAATTAGCCACCATGATAGCTAATTAGCTACTAGACCCGCTAATTAGCCACCATGATAGCTAATTAGCTACTAGAGCAGCTAATTAGCTACCATGATAGCTAATTGGCTACTAGAATAGCTAATTAGCTACCACGATAGCTAATTAGCTACTAGGACAGCTAATTAGCTACCATGATAGCTAGCTAATTAGCTACTAGAATAGCTAATAAGCTACTAGAATAGCTAATTAGCTATTAGGATAGTTAGCTAGTTACGAGAATAACTAATTCCCCTTTATTACGCAGGTCGATTTATTTATTAGGTTCAAACGAATGCATCCAACTATCAAAGTTCAACTACGAACATTCGAGTCTCTTAAGCCACACTTTGTGAGACGCTTAAAGGATCGATACACATGTTGTTGCATTTACCATGTACAGATGGGTTTTCTGAAGGACTCTGTTAATCTACTACGTCACCATAGCGCATCCCTAACTAATACAGTTTGCACATGTGGGTGCCCAATCTATCGATCAAGCCCGCAAGAGGAGTGTAAATCATCTGAGCACGTTATCTCTTCCATGAGTTATTTATTAGATTCAATATTGTGTCCGAGAGAAACTGACGTTATCTTCCATATTCATAAATGTGTCATGGGTTTATGTCAAGATTGTGGCCCTACTAGATTTAGGTGGTGTCCAAATGAATTGAGTAGTGAAATATTGATCTCTGTGAAGTTCTTTGAGTCAGTGAACACCAATTTCGAAGGAAAGGTGTGTAAAAGAAAGGATCTAGTTCGGAAGATGCTTAAACCAAGGGATTTGGTGTCTCTGTTTGTAGTTTCTCTAGGAAAGTTTATTAAACACAACTTCATTTATTCATGGCAGGCCCATCAGTTTAAGACTTGCATATCTGATTTCCCAAATGATGTAGTAGTCTCAGTAGTAGATTTCGCAGAGAATTATACTTTCAAGCAGCAGAATGAAATTCAATCTATGCATTGGTGTTCAGTTCAGGTAACCATTTTTGTGCACATAACATATTTTCGAGTTTCAGGTGATGTTAAAAAAGTAATTCATTTCTTTATTTCCGATGATAAGAAACATGATACCTTGTTCGTCCAACACTGTTTTAAGTTACATTGGCAGTGGTTATTAGCTCAACGTTTGGAGCTTACTCAACATTAGGTCTGGTTTGACGGAGCTGCGTCGCAATTCAAGGCTCGACGTCCATTTTATTTTGTGGGGAGGTATCCTGCTATAACAGGTTTGGAGATAAGATGGAATTTTTTTGGGTCTGGCCATGGTAAAGGTGAACATGATGGTGTAGGGGCTGTTATAAAGCGGGCACTTACCCATGAACAACTAAAGACAGATGGTGAGCACATGAATTGTGCATCACATGTAGTTGAATTTTTAAGAACAAATATGTCAACGAGTGCCACAGGATAAGATGGAATTTTTTTGGGTCTGGCCATGGTAAAGGTGAACATGATGGTGTAGGGGCTGTTATAAAGCAGGCACTTACCCATGAACAACTAAAGATAGATGGTGTGCACATGAATTGTGCATCACATGTAGTTGAATTTTTAAGAACAAATATGTCAACGAGTGCCACAGGTGTTTATTCCTCGCAAGTCCGAGATATCAAACGTGAATTTTGGGAAGTGAAGATAGATGAAGTAAATAGGGAGAAGACCTGGGAGTGCCAAGGAATTCCCGAATTGCGATCTCTGCATGTTGTTCGCGGTTATTCCAGGTTGGATGGTCATTGTATTGCGGTTAGAGAATTGACTTGTTTTTGCTTCCATTGTGTGCAGGGAAATTGGAGATATTGTCTAAACAAAGCATACATTCAGAATTGGGAGTATCACACTTTGAATGATAAGGAAGCAGTTGATGGAGAAACAGGGCAGAATGCTGACTTGGAGATACTTTGAGTGATGTCTTGAACGTTGGGGATAACTTCGTTGTAAATGCTGAAGAAGGCAATTCAGAGGGTGTTGATTTCTATATATTAAAGTGCACGGTTAGTAAACAGTGTGCAAGGCAGAATATTGTAGATGCATGGGGAAATTTTGTATCTGCCGGGACATTCTACATCGAAGGCATTTTTTATGCAAAACTAGATGACTACGAATATGTGTACAGGCTGTTAGAAGACAAACCAACGGCGTACATGTACTCTCATTTGGTCAGGTGCATCAACGTCCCAATGTCAGAATACAATAGCTGCTCAGGTTTATACACTGTTGGTGCTAATGTGTATGAATGTATTTACAATAGTATGCCATGGAATTTGTAGCTACAAGTAGCACTTACCATGTTCTCTAGTAAAACAAACATGTATTTCGCGAAAACAGTTAAATTAGCCTTTTTACACAACTATTGTTCTAGCTAATTAGCTAGTACCATAGCTAATTAGCTACTATGATAGCTAATTAGCTGCTAGTAGCTAATTAGCTACTAGGATAGCTTATTAGCTACTTTACACAACTATGGCAGTAGCTAATTAGCTAGTAGGATAGCTAATTAGCTTTTTTACACAACTATGGTACTAGCTAATTAGCTAGTACCATAGCTAATTAGATACTAGGATAGTTAATTAGCTAGTAGCTCATTAGCTGCCAGTAGCTAATTAGCTAGTACCATAGCTAATTAGCTACTAGGATAGTTAATTAGCTAGTAGCTCAGCTAGTAGGATAGCTAATTAGAAAAGACTAAGCTTATTAGCTACAATATGGTATACCTGTTAGTTTTATCCACTCATTTGGTAGAGCTGTACTGCAATCTCCCAAACAGAATGCAGCAATTCGACAGGCATGTTGAAAACAAAGCAGATGGTATGTGTGGTTGCATGGTTGTAGGTGAATCAACAAAGACGCAGTTTTGTCCTCCACACCTAACCCGCAAGCGATGCAACGTGCTTGAACTGTCAATAAATCATTTTCTGGTTCTGCTTCATTTGGTAAGGGAGCAAGAATGTTCAGGTCCAAATCCTGTCTGGTCCTTACCATTCCCTCCACAAAATGTAGCTGCTTCTTAAGGCAGCTAACTACCTATTCTTGATGAATGTATTGTTCCTTCAACACAATAGAGAAATTTACCGATTAATTATTCCTGTTGTTGAAAGATACACCAACTTTGGTCAGGAATCGTTAACTTACTTGAAGCTTATCCAAATTGTAATCTGCAACAGTATTTGCACCTAGAAGGTCCAGGTTCTTTTAAAGAACCTGGATCTCTATTTGCAGTTGTATTTTACGTTGGGGATCCAGTGGCCCCTCTAATTCAAGCTCCTATTGCGCAACCTATTCCAGATAATGCTTGATTAGCACATTTTACCCTTAAAGTTATTTATAACACAATCACATACTAGCAAAACAATAGTTTCCTGAATCTTATTTCTAATCGTTGTAACAGCGGAAGTAACTTTGCTCTCCATTGCAAAAGCCATTGTGGCTTTCTCTAAATCAGTCTTAAAAAATGCCAATGTCTCACAGGCTTCAAGGACATTTTTTTGCATATAGCTAACCAATGTCTCACCTGTATCATCGACATTGGCTTTCCTTGGGTGTTGATGTGGTGTATGCCCCTGGTCTTGCTGGGAGTCGGCAGTTGCATCAACAGTTGCCATGCTCCAAAATTTGTCTATTTTTTGTGCCAAGGTCCCCATCTTTCGGCATCTTTTTACCAATGCCTCACCATAGACTGCCCAAGCTACCCTATACATTTCAGGGTCTCTGGATTCCTTCGCTGTTTTGCAGTACTCATATGCAAATGCTCTAGCAAATGAAACTGACAACTCATTGTTGACTGGGATCTCCTGATGAACTTTCTGGTGCAGTCTCATGCAGTCATCGTACAAGTCAGCTCGTACATGCTTCAGCTTGACCTTGCCTTTGACTCTAGGCACTGTATATTCTGTCATCCAATCTACATCACTGATCAATTTATCACTTAGGACAGCAGGGTCAACACCCTCGAGTGATAGACCATAGGTGTTGTGGAAGTCCTCCTTTGTCTCGCAAAATTTTGCGAAGTTTAGCACTCTCGTATACGGAGGAACGAGCCATCTGAAATGTCATTTCAGAAATCAGAAATAGTGCAAAATCAGAATATCTGAGAATCAAAAACCCCAATCAACAACAACAAAAATGGTGCAAAATCTTTAACTTAGCAAATCAGAAACCCTAATCATAATTTGTATTCAGAAATTTGAAATCAGAAACCCTAATCAAAATCTGTAATTAGAAGTTTGAAATCAGAAACCCTAATCAAAATCTGTAATCAGAAGTTTGTAACCAGAAACCTTATTCAGAAATTCTAATCAGAAATTTATAATCAAAAACCCTAATCAGAAATTTCAATCTGAAACCCTAATCAGAAATTTCAATCACAAACCCTAATCAGAAATCCTAAACAGAAATTTATAAACAAAAACCCTATTCAGAAATTCTAATCAGAAATTCTAATCTGTAATCAAAATTTGTAACCAAAAACCCTATTCAGAAATTCTAATCAGAAATTTATAATCAAAAACCCTAATCAGAAATTTATAAACAAAAACCCTAATCTGAAATTTCAATCAGAAACCCCAATCATCACTAAAGACAGGATTAAACACAAAAAAAGTAATATAAACACACCTGTTGCTACTCCCCGATTTGCGAGACATCCTTGTATGGGACTCCAAGGACTTCGCCCTATTCGATTTTGGGGAAATATGAATCGGCACCAAAGTTCAAACAGTAGTCAAAAAGAAAAAAACAAATGTTTGGGGTTTCTGTAACTGAAACATACCTGGACGATGATCGAGCGGGTTCTGTGTTGTAGCTCTCAATCTGCAATGTCGATTTTCTACTGTTGCGGGAGCTACGTCTGCGTTCGTGCTCTGAGTACTCCATCTGCGTTCAAAATCAGACTTAGAAGTTCATTGATGGTGCTATTCCCCAAGTTCCACTACGTTTGAAACAGAAGTTAAAATATTTGAGTTTTTTCATAAATTAGTTTTTCAAATATTTGATTTTCCCACAAAAAAGACTAGCTAAACAAATAGCTAATTAGCTATGGCCATTTTAGTAGCTAATTAGCTATAATAGTGTTTCCACTCGCATGCTTTTACCCAGATACCTGTTGAATTGACCGGAAAAATATTCTTTTCTGCCATCCAACTGCAGGCACTTGATCTTCCCTTCCGTTTCCCGTTCAACCAGTCTTTGCAGGTTCTGGAAACACTCGAAGACTTCGCTCTTCCGCTCAATGAGATAGATCCATGTGTGCCAGCTGTAGTCGTCGATGAAGGAGACGAAATATCGACTCCCGCCAAGACTCACGTTCTGTGTCGGTCCCCATACATCCGAATGAATAAGGTCGAGCTTGTTACGGCTACAGTTTCGTTTGGTGGGGAATGGAAGCTGGTGTTGTTTCCCGAGTTGGCAAGCTTCACATATTTGGGCCTTCCGGCCACTAAACTTCGGCAAACCGAAAACAACATGTTTCATTTGCAAGTCTTGAAGCCTCCGGTAATTGACGTGGCCAATCTGCTTGTGCCAAAGATCGATATCCGATTCAATCTTCCGTCCTTTGGCGAACAAAGCGGTGTCGACGTCATTGATGTCGAGGATAAACATCCTCCTGTCGTTGTGCCCTTGTGCAATGATTTGGCCATCTTCCTCGATGAAGCACCCAAGGTGCGTAAACTGCATCTGCATCCCCTGGTCGACAATCTATCCAACTGACACTAGGTTCTTCGTGATAGTCGGAACGTGTAATACATTCATCAGCTTCCCCCTCTATTCGACGTGGCTCAAAGGGACTTCTCCGACATGCACGATTGGGTGGGGAGTGTCGTCTCCGGTTTTGACAACTCCCGGTTGTTCCGATTTCTCCAGGAAAGAGAACCACTATTTGTGGCTCGTCATGTGATTCGACGCACCGGAATCAACGTACCACACTTCCTCCGATTTGGAAGTGGTCTTCTTCATCAAGTTAGCCTCGTGTTTCATCACCAAGGCTGGCCTGGCCCTTTACTGGCTTTTCCGGTTTTGGATCCTCTCGATCCTTCTACGTAGTGCGAGTATTGCCGGATCCGGATCTCTCTGAATCGGCGCGCTTCTTCCAGCACTCGCTTTCTCTGTGGCCCTTTTTACCACAGTACCAGCATTCCGTGTCGGCCTTTGCTTGCCGGCCTCCGGCGCCGCCTTGATTCCCCCTGCTTGTGGAGGGTCCAAAATTGTTGTCGGCACGTTCTTTGTGCCTTCGGTCCAGCTCTTGCCGGCGGCTACCATTACAAGCCGACCCGCCTCGTCCACCACGCCCACGGGGCCGATCTGCCTTCGTGTACAACATCCGGTTGTTGGTGGGTGCACTTGTTGACGCACCGACGTGGTTCTCCTCTAGAAGGAGCATCGACTGTAAGTCGAAAAATGATGGCCTATTCTCACTCGTACAGACAGCCGTTCTGAAAACTCTGAACTTAGACGCTAACCTGCCAAGGCAAACCTACACCATCTCGTCCTCCTCGACGTTCACGTTGACAGAGGCGAGTGAGTCGCAGATTTCTTTAATCTTGGTGGTGTAGTCAACCACTGACATATCTCGTTGTCGTACATTGCTCAACTCTTGCTTGAGTTGAAGCTTCCTGGCTGTAGTGCTTGTCGCGAAGACCTTTTTCAGATTTCCCCAAGCTTCTTTGGGCGTCTTGCCATCTTGGATATGGCTCAACAGCTGGTCTCCGACACTAGACGCAAAGCAGTACATCACTCTGCTTGCCGCTTGTTCCCACACAGGGAAGTCCTTGTGTGTCGCATGAGGTGTTGTGTCGTTAGCTTCGTCGACATAACTCCAGTAACCATGCCCAAACAGGTACTGGTGCATCTTGTAAGACCAAGATGCGTAGTTGGTTCTGTCGAGCTTCTCCACCGGCAGCGAGCTAGCCATTCCTCTATCCATTTTGCTTTTACCTGTTCTTCTTGGTTGGTTTCCTTTTCAAGCTATGTCCGCTGCAAAGGTTCTCAACCCTCGCGCTCTAATACCATGTAAAAGAATACGTTGTGCGGAAGCAATAGAAAACCGAACACAAAAAACACAGGTTTAATGGAGAGCTTAGAATATACATAGTACGGATGAGAGACAGAGAATGAGCAAAACGTTAATAATCTATTACCAACAATAATAGTTCTCTGTACATAAAACGTGCTCAACAACACTATTTATACAAGTCCTAAGAGGACTGACTGAAGTACCGCGTACTGCAATGCTCACTCGAGCGTCTGACACTAACTCCGAGACTATTAACTACCTAGTAGTCTAGGCTACTACTAGGCTTCCGGTTACTGTTTGATCCAACTAACCGGCGCCCCAACTCATCAGCTCCCTTGCTCACCGGCTCACTGATCCGGCTCATCCTTCTGGATGCCAATCCGGCTTAGGCTTATTCAGCCGATCCAGATCCAATTGAGCTTGCCGCTTAACAACTATTTAATAGTCAAGGGGCAAATTGACCCCATTCAGAATGAAGACCCTCCAGAAAGATACAACCCACTTGAATGGGAAAAACTCAACAGAATCGTCTGAGCCACCATTCGGATGCATCTATCGGAGTCTGTGTACTTCACGGTGTCGTGAAAAAAAATCCATCACTACGTGCGGATCGTGAGGTGGAACCGCCGGGGTCCTGGACCGGAAGGATTCGAAGTTTGAACTTGCTTTAGCAAGAAAGTATCTAAGATAGATTGAAAGAGAGAGAGCTTGAGATAAAGATTAAATGCTTGACTTTAGATTTGGGAGACAAGATTAATACATCACCAAACGGGATAACGAATTTTCTTACTTTTAATTTTTTACTTTAGATTGAGAGAGATTGATATGACGAAAGAGAGATATTGAGATAAAGATTGAACTTTTAACTTTTAGATTTAAGAGAGAAGATACATCAACAATAGGATTACAAGTTTCTTATTTTTCCCAAATTTTTCATTAGTTTCATTTACTTGATTCCTCCACTCTTTTATAGATGCTCCCATGCATATGGTGCATGTGAGGGTGCAAGACATGCACGTAATGCATGAAATGGATGCAATGCATGCTTGCCATGTCATCATCTAAGCTCTCATGTATGAGAATTTACATGTAAAAGTATAATGATAAAAATATTACTTCTAAGGAAATGACTTGGCTTAGTGGTAAGTATATTGCTTCCTATCTTGGAGGTGCAAGGTTCAAGCCTTATTCACATCTGTTTTAAAATAGAAAATACTACAAGGCTTTTGGTCTTGTATTTACACCGAAAATCTTCAAAACACCATGCATCGCGATCAACCGACCGATCCGTCTTTTCGGTCCCGTCCGATCGCCGTCTGGGTCCGGTCGGCCAAAACCTTTACAAGTTGTTAGGCCACGCCCATTCATCCAATTAGTTTAGCTCAAGTCACCTTGGACATTCTATGATCCACTCCTAGACACAAAGTAATAGATTTTGGCCCTGCTTATATACTCTGGGATCCTTATTTGTTCTGTCTATGTGGGATATCTCGTAGTTTTGTTTTTTCTCTTATTCTTCATAAACTTCATGCCCACATAACTTGCCACTTAGTTGTCCATTTCTTATGTGGTAAAATGTATTTGAAAGCTCTTGAAGACCTCCATCTTTTTGTACCAAGATATTAAACTAGTATAAAATAGTGTTTTCAATATTATTGTTTTATGTTGTGTGTGAAGAACCACACTAGATTTTGTACATTCAATTCAATTTTCACACCATTGTCGAAAATCTTCACGACAACGGTGCAATCGTGTTTGACTGCCTTCCAACTATGGAAGACACTTTCGGACACTTATGAAAAGGAGGTCTTCGCCACCAAGATATGCCTGATTCGACGCGTTTATAACCTTCAGATTAAAGAGTCTGACTCGGTCCAGGCACATCTAAACGATTACGAAAGCTTAAGCTCCCAAATTTCAGCCCAAGGGATGATTATCAATGATGAACTAAAAGCAATGTTGCTCATGAGTAGTCTCCCTCCTTCGTGGGAAACTTTCATTACAACCGTGTGCAATGCGTCGACAGCTGTCGTCAAGTACTCCTTAGTCATGAGTGCAATTCTAACTGAAGCAGCTCGGAGAAAATCGTTTCCTAACGATTCAGCCAACAACGCTTACGTTGTCGCGTTGTTACGCGCGTGCGTACAGAACGAGGCGGGACCACCGAGGTCTTGGACCGAGAAATAGTTGAGAAGGAGGAGAACAAAAAGGCAACAGACGCACTTGCACACGCACAGACACGGGAGCACACAGGAATCACAGTCCAACAACACAGCAAACGAGACGACTAGAAGTCCGAGTATAAGAACACGTATGTATACAAATATATATATATATATATCAAGACGGTTACAACTAACAGGCCGGCAAGGCGAACACCGCCGCCTGTTCACTCACACACAGAAGAGCGAGATGGAGACTCTGCCGGAAGCACACGGGTGATCCACGGAGCAGAGTCAGCCTCCCGAAACCTACGCAAAAAGGGCTATGGAGAGTGGCAGAGGAGAAGGGCTCGGTCCCAGTCCGGCAACACTTCGTCCTGTCTAACGCGCGATACCTTTTCCATTCCTCTCCCTCTCTTTTATAGCCCAAGGAGGGAGGCCGTTATCATCCGTTACATCACATTAATTCTCTGTCCTTTCAGACAGAGATACACCCCGATTCTCTCCCTATTGAATGCGTGCTACCTAGGATTTCACCTCAACCTACTTGTACCTACCTACTTACCATACAACGAAAAGTGTGCTCGCGTGTAAGGGCCGGTTTACACACGCTAAACTCGGTTTCCGCCTAGGGACGGTTTTCTTCACGACATCCGCCCCCACCTAACCGCGCATCCACCGGTACGCGCCAAAATTGGGCACTTGCTGGAGAAAACCGGTCCATGCTTTACTCCTCGTCTTCCGGATCGTCATCCGCCTCGGACTGCCCGTCGTCGCCGTCCATGCTTTCCAGATCCGGCTCGCACTCTTGTCGTTTCTTAAACGCTTTGACCCTCTTCCCCGCTACCGGTATTGCCATCCTCGTATCGTCGAGCTCCGCAAGATGGTAGGTCTCGTTGTTGTTGGCGCCTGTCACCACGTAAGGCCCGAACCACCTCCTTGCAAACTTCCGCGTTGCCCTGTGCTGATTGTCGAGGCTGTTGTCATACACTAGGAACCAGTCGCCTTCCTCGATTTTCTTCGGTCGCAGTCGGTGAGTCTGGTCAAACCGCCCTTTGTGCTTCAACCTTGCCAACCGAAGCTTCTCCGCGGCTCGTTCCACGTCCTCCGGCCTTCGCTCGAGCTGTCGAATCCATGCCGCTAGCAGCTCCTCCCAGCTCATCTCACCTCTCCAATCCACCGTGGCCCATGAGGAGATGGTTCGCTCTATTGGCATGATCGGCCTCTGTCCATACATAAGCTTTGCCGGCATGAACTCGGTTACGGAACTGTGCGTAGTTCGGTCCGCCCACAAGGCATAAGGTAGCAGTCGCGGCCAGTTCCCAACTTGGCCTTCACACACCCGTACTAGTGCTTTGACGATCGGCCCGTGTCCCCGCTCCACCTTCCCGTTAGCCTCCGGATTGTACGTTGTGGTGAGCGAGAGTTTGACCCCTAGTCGGTCAAACATCTCTTCAGCCTCTTGCGCGTCCAACTCTCCGCGAGCAGCCATGATCTTTCCTACGCTCCCGTACCAACATATCACGTCCTCGATCAGAAACCAGCACATAGCCGCGGTCATTTTGTTCTGCAGCGCTCGGCCTTCAACCTGGTTCGTCAAATCCTCCCGAGCCAGCACCAAATACCGCATTTGTCCTACCCCCATCTGCATCGTCACCAAATCCACCATCCATTTGAAGTGGACGGTCGGAGGGTAGGTCGGCTGAAGCACATCCCGATGTCGGACTATGGAGTGCATCTGACAGCTTTCGCAAGTCGTCACGAACCGATGCATGTCCCGGTACAGTCCCAGCCACCAGTACTTCCCCTTTAGCTTCTCGAACGTGGCCCACGTTCCACAGTGTCCGGCCTAGGGACTCTCGTGGTAGGCCTCCAACAACTCCTCCTATTCCTCATTCTTCGCCACCACTCGGAGTGGGATGTCGTCCCACTTCTTCGGGTGCTTCCATATGTACCCGTCCCGAAGGAAGAATCAGTACACTTTCTTCCGGATCCAGTTGGCCTCTTCCTTTGTCCACACCGCGTTCGGTGTCATTGTTTTCAGGAGCCCGCCGATCTGGAGCCACTCCCCGTCATACTTGCTCTCGTCGAATTCGTTAAGCGCCAGAGTGCTCCCCTTTCTGGTTGTCACGTATGCCGCCTCGAAGAAATCTACGCTGACTTCCTCGTCCTCCGAAACCATGCCGTCCTCATTTTCGAACCTCGCCCTTGAGAGCATGTCGGCCATGGCATTGTCTTTTCTGGAAATGTGTCGTATCTCCGGATTCAGGGACTTGATGTACGCTATCCACCTGAGCATTGCTAGGTCCGGCATCGCGCATCCAAAAACCATGCCGAGAATCGGCAGGCAGTCCGTCTCGATTATTACCTCTGTCCCGATCAGATAGTCTTTATCGGCCTTCACCGCCGAAACGATACCCCAGAGTTCACGTTTAACTTGGGCGTATCCTCGTTGTCGCTCACTGAGGACCTTCGCGCCGAACCGGATGGTGAACCTCGTGCCAACGTCATACTCTTGATTGATCACCCACCCGATCCTGGTCGGACTCGTGTCTACAGTTACGTAAATCGGAGTGTCTTTGCCGTAGACAGCCTTTCGGAGTGCCAGTGCCGTGGCAAGTGCTTCCTTCATCTTTCGGATTGACTCCGTATGCTCGTCTCCCCACTCGAATTTACGCCCTTTCTTCAGCAACCTATACAACGGCTCCGCGACGTGGGCGTAATGTGGGATCCAGATATGGTAGAACGCGCATGCTCCCAAGAATCTCCGAACCTCCGTAACCGAATTGCAGTCATGCTTCATCGCGGAGATGGCTTCCACCTTGGCTGGAGACGGTTTCCGACCATATGGTCTACATAGGTGCCCGACGACCATGATCTCTGATTGCCCGAAGGCCGATTTTTCCCCGGAGAAGGTGAGCCTCGCGCCTTCTAGTCTCTGCAGCACCTTCTCGCAATCATCGATGTGAGTCGCCACGAAATTCCGACATCCGTCCGGTCCGATTGTCTCGTCCTTTTCCTCCACCGGGCATCCCCTGATCGGGATGTCGTCTAAGAATGGCATGGTGATGTCCGGGATACAATCCCTTAGCATTTTGTTCATCACGTTCACCATGTGAGCCACCGAGTTCGTCCCTCCTTGTGGTAGGGTACACATCCGCACTAGGCCGAGGGGAGTCCGCATCGTCGTAATGTCTCTGCTCTCCACGGCTAGTTGGAACTGATCGTACCTCGAGTACAGATCACCGACAAAGTAAATTGACCTTCCGGCGAAGGCCTCCGCGAACTCGTCTATGGTCAGTCTGATTCCTGCGTTCCGAATGGTCACCTTGTTGACCAGTTGCAAGTCCTGAATGAAGCGCAGCGTGCCATTCTTCTTCGACACCGTAAACCACCGATTCGAATACGGGGCACTCGACGGTTCGAGGATGCCCATCTCCACCTTTTGCTTCAAAAGCTCCATCAACTTCGGGATGTGAGCTCTCGGCACCGGAATCGGTTTGAGATTCCACGGTACATGCAGTACCGTGAAGATCACCATCGGTTCGATGATCGTCGGGTCCACACACCCGATCTCCTCCGGCGAGAACGCGAAGGCTTTCCCATGCCTTCCGAGCATTCTCCGAAACTTGTTCTCCTCCGCCGGCAGTAGAAAGCCACCCCCACCGACCTTGAGCTCCCGTAGCGTTATGTCGGTGAACCGGTGCCCTATGCCAGCCGGATTCCGTAAACTTAGGTCTGACGCGACCCCTTTAATCTGCTCCTCGCTGCCCTCTGGCAAGGGTGCCACGACCGGCCTTACCTTCCGGTCCACAGTCTTGTACTTTGTACTCATGCGGGCCATCTGATCCGACCCGATCCTTTCCCCGAAGTCCGCGATGACTTCGTACATTCCCATCGAACCTACCGGAACGGTTCGGTCTTCACTAAGGTCTTCACCGATCACCTTTCGCAACTCGCCCAAGGTGTCGTCAAAAGAGACCACCTCCATGGCGCCGCTGATCTCTTCGTCGGGGGAGAGGACTCCGCATTCCCTGAGACGCCCCTCCACTCGCTTCCTTTCCAGGCCGTTGACGCCGGCCATAGTACAACCTCCGTTGTTGGAGAACCAAAATTTCCTACCTATGGTACAAGTCTTCTTCCGTACTGTACATTTGTGGGGTTTTTCCAGGGTGTCCAGACTATCGCGGCCCCACGCCTTGATAGCCCTCTCTAAAAATCCCCTCGGGTTTCACCACCGAGGGTCTCGCGGTTACGCTCATGGTTTGGTCGCACCGTCAGGAACTGGACCGAGTGACGCCCGTCCTGGCTCTTGACTCTTGCATAGGCCGAACCGTTGTCCAGCACCTTGGTCTCCATCCGTGCCGCCGTGATGTATGGTTCTCCTAGTATAACCGGATGTGAGGACGTCTCTTGCATGAAGAAGTGCTGGTTGATCTTGACATCGCCGATTTTCACCCGTACGTTCGGGCAGGCTCCATGTAGTTCTTCCATGGCGCGCGTCGCTGCTCATACTTTCCAGCCGTGTTTGGTGTTGAGCGGCCATTTCCCCTTTTTGTAGAAGTCCATGGACATCAAGTTGATTTCTGAATCGTGGTCCACCAACGCCACCACCGGCTCCTGGACATCCCCGATCTTAACAAGGGTCTCCGTGTTCGCTCGAGTGCGGCCTCGAATAGTGGCTTTCTGCCAACTCGTCTTCTAGCGCTATGTCCTCTATGTGCGTCGTTCGCACTTCCACCGGTTTCTTCGGCTCTTGCTCTGTCAACAACCTCTTCCTCTTCACCAAGTCTACGATGGAGTCGTGGAACTCCTTCTTGGCGATCCCGAGCACTTCCCTCAGTGACAACTCCACTTTGTTGTCGAGGATACGTTCCTCCAGGACCTTTCGCAGGTCCGTGGTCCTTTCGATTTTTGTACTCAACCGGTACCCGACCTTCTTGGTTTTATTCGGTACGTCGGTCGCACCGGCCTCATTCTGCCTTTGACCGAATCGGGTCTCGTACCATTGCGAGGGCCCGGCCCCTCCGGTTTTACCTACTCGCTTGTCTTCCACTAGAGCCTCGTAGTTCTGGCATGCGGCTTCAATGAAGCCCGTCTTCTCTTCGACCAGGTTGCTCCACCCGGTTACCTCCCGGACCCGTTTTTCTGCGCAGTCCGCTTCTTCTTTCCTTAGCCGTGCGCCGGTGAGGCCTTCCAACATCAGCGGCCAGAATCCGGCTTCGTTCGTCTTCTGGGCCTCGCCACCTCCGACATGGATCCCAGCCGACGCCGAGTAGTGGATGGTCTCCGCGTGGCGAGCCGCTGCTTCTTCCATCAACCGTTTCATACCCCCTCGTTCGACATTCTGGTCCAGGGCCCTTCGGGTCTCGCTAGCGTGCACCCGACCGTTCCATAGGTACACTACGTTGGCTCTCATTGCCTCAGCGAAGTCCCCGCAATCCTTCCGGACATGGCCGACCGCGTCGCACCACAAACACCGGTTTCCAGCCAGAGGCCTTCGGTCACGGGCCTGTTCGCCGCCATCCCTCCGTGCCTGTGCAATCTGGAGGTCCTTCACCATCCTAGTCAGCTCCTCTAGAGCTGCTCCTTCGGACGAGCCTTTGACCATGCCGGTCGAAGTCGATTCGGTCTCGAGCCAGTCTCGGGTCTCTTCCCTTCGCGCTGGCGGGGTTGGCTCGAGTTTCCTTGCCGCTATAGAGCCCGCCCCTATTGATTCTTTATCGACCCACTCTCACCGTTTGTCGAAACGGCCACAGACTCTCTTCACCATGGCCCAGTTGGCCGTCAGCCCGTCATCAGTCTCCAGCAGGAGACCCACTCGCTCCCGGTCCCTCGCATCCACCGACTTGACGAACAACAGGATGCGACTTGTGTCTAGTACGGTCCGGTCGAGCGCTGAAAGATGCGCAAAGCATTCTTCAAACACCCGGAGGAGCACTGACGTGTTTCTCCCCTTTTCGAGGGTCTCTACCCATTCCATGAAGTCCCGTTTCGAGAGCCGAAGCACGTCATCAAGCCCGTATTTTTCGAGGAGCCGACCTTCAAACTCTTCCCAAGTCCGGCTCTCAGCCCGTACCTCGAGCACCTCCGCATGGATGCCCGGCATCGCAACCCGAGGGAATCCGGTCAGTCGCCTTTCTTCCGGAATGTCTCTCATTACCATCTCGGCCTAGTAGGCCTCCAAATAGCTCGTGGCATCCTTCCCACCGAACCAGCCTATCATGCCGATGACCGCTTCAATAGCCCTATCGAGGGCGCCTGCACCTTCACATGCACTCACTACCCGATCCACAGCCGAAGCCATGGCTTCCGCGAGATCCGACCCCCTCATCTTTCTATTCCTCTGCCACCTGTTCACGTCGGGTTCACCAAATATGTCGCGTTGTTACGCGCGTGCGTGCAGAACGAGGCGGGACCACCGGGGTCTTGGACCGAGAAATAGCTGAGAAGGAGGAGAACAGAAAGGCAACAGACGCACTTGCACACGCACACACACGGGAGCACACAAGAATCACAGTCCAACAACACAGCAAATGAGACGACTAGAAGTTCGAGTATAAGAACACGTATGTATACAAATATATATATATATCTCAAGACGGTTACAACTAACAAGCCGGCAAGGAGAACACCGCCGCCTGTTCACTCACACACAGAAGAGCGAGATGGAGACTCTACCGGAAGCACACGGGCGTTCCACAGAGCAAAGTCAGCCTCCCGAAACCTGCGCAAAAATGGCTATGGAGAGTGGCAGAGGAGAAGGGCTCGGTCCCAGTCCGGCAGCACTTCGTCCTGTCTAACGCGCGATACCTTTTCCATTCCTCTCCCTCTCTTTTATAGCCCAAGGAGGGAGGCCGTTATCATCCATTACATCACATTAATTCTCTGTCCTTTCAGACAGAGATACACCTCGATTCTCTCCCTATTGAATGCGTGCTAACTAGGATTTCACCTCAACCTACTTGTACCTACCTACTTACCATACAACGAAAAGTGTGCTCGCGTGTAAGGGCCGGTTTACACACGCTAAACTCGGTTTCTGCCTAGGGACGGTTTTCTTCATGACAACGTAGTACAAGGTTTGACCAAACGATCGAACAACCGTGGAAGAAGTTCTTCACGGCAGCTGAACAATCAGCGAAGTCGGAGCAAGTCCCGGGATAATCGATTATACAACTACTACAAGAAACCCGGACACATCAAAGCCGATTGCCATGCAGTCAAGGCCAAAAACGATAAGGCTCAACGAGCGGAGCATAAAAGTGGCTGACACGAGGAGATCAACTACATCGGCTCTACAGCCGAAGTATTATCAAATGACCCGAACATACTAACAATTGAGAACCCAGTCGAATCAGAAGTTCTACTTACGACTGAAGAATCGAGCATGTGGCTCTTAGACTCAGGTGCATCCTTTCATACGACTCCTCATCGATCCCTATTCCAGCAATACACGGCCTAAAATTCTGACTCAATATGAGTAGGAAATTCGCAACACTGCGACATAATTGGAATTGGCACGGTAGAGCTCAACCTTGCAGGTGGCTCTGCATTAGTACTACGCAATGTCCGACATGTATTTGAGCTCGCAAGATCACTGATCTCAGTCGGACAATTGGATGAAGATGACATTCGTGTTGGTTTCTTATCAGGAAGGTGGACACTCCACAGGGGGAACCTCTTGTTTGCTCGAGGACCGAAGATACACTCATTGTATCCCTTGCACATCACACTCATAGAGGGTGGCTTGTTTCTTGTTGACATCCCCGTGTCATCACTATGGCATGGACAACTCGGACACCTCAATAATGCCGGCATCACGCACCTATCCAAAGCCGGATACATCCCCAAACTCTCCTTCTCAGATCATCAATTCTTCGAGCATTGCCAATACGGCAAACAGACAACCATGACACACCCATCATCTGCCCGAGAGAATAGAGTCCACTCGACTTGGTCCACTCGAACGTCTGTGGTCCCATGCCACATCAATCTCTCGGCGGTGCCTTGTATTTCGTCAACTTCATTGACGACTCGACTTGGAAGGTGCGGGCTTATCCGATCAAAAGGAAAGATCGAGTGTTCTCAGTCTTCTCCGATTGGCTCGCTATGGTGGAAAATCAATCCGGCCAAAAACCGAAACGCTTTCGAACCGATAACAGGGGAGAGTTCAAATCAGAGGAATTTACGGCACCCCACAGTCCGGAGCATAATGGAATTGCCGAGCGAATGAATCGGACAATCCAAGAAAGAATAGTTTCCATGCTCCAATACTCCAGACTGTCGGATGGCTTTTGGGCAGAGGCCCTACTTACGGCAGTACACATAATCAATATGTCGCCAAGCCAACCTCTAGGACTTCGGATCCCTCAGGAACTATGGATCGGCAGTAAGCCGAATTACGACAAGCTAAGGATTTTCGGATGCGAGGCGTACGTCCTCATCTTGAAAGATGATCGTCGCAAACGTGCACCAAGGTCCAGGAAATGTGTTTTCCTCGGTTATGGACCAGATGGCGAAATAGGATACCGACTCTAGGACCCCGAGCACAGACAAATCATCTGAAATTCAGACGTCGTGTTCAATGAGTTGGCCATGCATCAATTCATCGAAAAATCCATCGAAGTCCGAAGCATAATTTTCTCCGATGTGCCAACCCTTCACAAAGGCCTAACTCACAACACGTGGTCAGATTCACGGGAATCTGAACCCTCCAACACCGACTCGGCAATGTTAGACTCGGCACAGCCAAATGACTTGGATTTGGACCATCCGACCTCGACACCCGATGTAACCAGTCTAGTCATACCATGACGATCTGAGAGACTGTCATAGCCCTTGGAAAGCTACTCTCCTGATATCTTCCCTTACGGACGCCAGAGAACCGACGTCATACGAAGAAGCATCGGCATCAACATACACCCTAAACCCTAAACTCGGCCACCTGGCATCTGGCAATGGAGTCCAAAATGAACTCCATTCGTGCAAACTACACTTGGGACCTGGTCGAATCACCAAAGGGTCAACGTGCCGTTCTGTGTAAGTGGGTCTATCGAGTTAAGGAGATGTCTGATTCGGCCACCCCGAAATTCAAGGCCAAATTAGTAGCAAAGGGTTTTCGACAAGAATACGGTGTCGACTTCGACGAAATCTTTTCACCAATGGTGAAAATGACCACCCTTCACTTTATGCTCGGCATAGTGGCAGCCGAGAATTTGGAGTTGATTCAGCTAGATGTCAAAACGGCTTTCCTCCACGTTGATCTTGAGGAGGAAATTTATATGGAACAGCCAAAAGGCTTCGTGGTATCTGGTCAAGAACATCTAGTCTACCGACTCAAGAAGAGTCTTTACGGCTTGAAACAAGCGCCGCGACAGTGGTACAAGAAGTTTGACGACTTCATCCAATCGATCGGCTTCTCAAAGAGCAATGAGGACCATTGTCTCTTCACGAAAACAACTCGGGATGGATCACCCATCTTCCTCATCATCTACGTGGAAGACATGCTCATCTCCAGTCGCCATGACGGAGAACTCGCCGAACTTGTTCTGCAAATGCAGTTAAAGTTTGCCATGAAGGACCTCGGTTCGGCATGACACATCCTTGGTGTGAAAATTAGTTAGAATCGAAATCGAAGACAATTGTTTCTGTCTCAATCCGACTACATCCGATGTGTCCTAGAACGATTCAACATACAATCGACGAAATCTGCCTCAACCCCGCTCCCTATTTGCACTCAGTTGTCTTAGCGTGACTATCCGACATCCGGTCCGGAGGGGGAAACTATGAGATCGGTACCGTATGCACCGGCAGTCGGCTCTCTAATGTACGCGATGGTCGCGACACAGCCTGACATCGCTCATGCCATCGGAGTCATCAACAGATTTATGCACAATCCTGGCCAATTGCATTGGAACGCAGTCAAGCATGTGTTCAGATATCTAGTGGGCACAAAAGACCTTGGTATTCTATTCAGCCCGAACGATATCTCAGGCGTAGTCGGATACGCCGACTCGCACTTTGTAGGTTGCATAGACAGCTCCAAATCGACAACCGGATATTGTTTTAAACTCGGCAATGGTGCGATCTCGTGGAAATCGAAACTTCAGGAGCGCACCGCCACATCAACGACTAAGGCCGAATACGTAGCCGCGTCCAATTTGACAAAAGAGGCCTTATGGCTCTGTCAATTGACCTGCACATTTTGACAAGCCGAAATCGGCTCGGCTCCAATTGTTTATAGTGACAATCGGGGTGTTGTTGCTCTGTCAAAAAATCCGGTTCATCATGACACCTCCAAGCATATCGATGTTTGATATCATTTCGTTCGGGACAGTGTCATTTCAGGGAAAATCAACCTTGAGAAGGTACCTACAGTCGACAACGTTGCGGATGCAATGACCAAGTGTCTCCCAGTGGATCGATTTTCAATCCCTTCGACATCGAATGGGCGTAATGAAGAATCAATCCGACTAAATCAGACACTCAGGACGTTTCTTGGACAATAGACCTGGATAGTTCAAACTTTGGCTTCAGTCTCTCCAAACTCAGCCAATCCGGCCTTCTACTCTTTGGAGTTCACCGACACGAAATCGGACACTCAAGACGTTTCTTGGACAATAGACCTGGATAGTTCGAACTTCGGCTTCAGTCTCTCCGAACTCGGCCAATCCGTCCTTCTGCTCTTCGGAGTTCACCGACATGAACGAATTCTCGATTGTTCGTAAACCTTGTATCAATCTGTATTGTACATTCATTTCGGTTTACAAATTTCAAATGTATACGCCCATTATGGGGGAGTGTTGAATACGGGCTTCTAATGGACGTATTCACATTATCTTTTTTTGTACATACTAAGCTTTGGATATTGATGTAAAAAGTGAAAAGGGCAGCTACCCTAAGTTAGTCGGTATATAAACTGACTTTGTAGCCTAGTTAGGGGGTCGTTTTTAAAGTTATAATAGACTCGTGACATTGTGTTGAACTGTCTCTCTTTCTTGCGTACTAGTTGTTTTCTTTTCTGTCTTTGCTGCCATCAAAGCTATGATCTTGCATTCATTTACGATCTTATCCTAGAAGTATGTTGATCTTGTTCCTCATTAGATGACGGTATTCACAACACTACGCTTCGAATTCCGACTACGATGATCGTGGCGGGATGTTCGTAATGAGGCATGAAGCACATTCAATGACGACACAAGCCTCGACTAGCGCCTCTTCTTCAGATAGCATATGGTTTGTCGACTCGAGAGCATCCAATCACATGACGTCCCATGACGATTGGTTCCGAGAATTATGAAAGCCTGATCGACCCGGGTATGTCGAAACCGGAGATGATACAACTCACCCAACTGAGCATGTCGGAAATGTTCCAATCGGAAATGAAGGCAAACAAACCTACCTCAAGAATGCCTTGCATGTCCCAACCATCGTGAAAAACCTAGTCTCAGTCGTCCAGATCGTCGAACAAGGTATGCAAGTACGATTCAATAATGAAGGGTGCTTCATCGAAAAGGACGATGAAATCATAGCACATGGTCGCCGAGAAGGCCGAATGTTCATCCTTGAATCAGAAGAGGTGAAATCGGCTATGTTCACAAAAGATCTTAAAGTCGAAACCAACTTGAAACTGTGGCACAAGAGAATCTGCCACATCAATCTTCAAAAGCTCCAGAACATGCAGTCAAAAGGAGTCGTAATCGAACTCCCGACATTTACTGAGAAGGAGATTACGGGCATATGCAAGGCATGCCAGTTCGGAAAACAACGCCGACATCCATTCCCAAAAGAGAGAAAGGGATCCTGGATGTAGTACATTCAGATGTGTGGGGACCAGCCTCGACAGCAACATTCGGTGGTTGCCGATATTATGTCACGTTCATAGACGACTTCTCCAGACATACTTGGCTCTACCTGATGAAACACAAGAGTGAAGTGTTCGGCCAATTCCAAAGGTTCAAAAACAAAGTCGAAAAAGCCACGGGTCGGCATGTACGATCCTTCGATCGGATGGAGGCAAAGAATATTTCTCGGACGAGTTTACAACATATCTCTAAAAGGAAGGAATACAATGAGAATTTTCGTGTCGCCATACACCTCAGCAAAATGGTGTAGCCAAACGGAAGAATCGGCACATCGTAGAGGTTGAACGAGCAATGATGAATGAGAAGAACCTGCTGAAATCGTACTGGGCAAAAGCAGTGAACACGGTCGTATATCTTATGAACAGGTGTACAACATCTAGGGTACACGATGTAACTCCTAATGAGAGGTTTTTTGGAAAGAAGCCAAATTTATCACATGTCCAGATTTTCAGCTCAATCATCTACGTGCATATTCCCGACGAAACGCGGCAAAAGCTCAACCCGAAGTCGGCGAAATGTATCCTCGTAGGGTACTCGATCAAATAGAAGGGGTACAAATGCTACAACCCATCTACCCGAAAAGTTCGAGTAAGTCGAGATGTCGTTTTCGATGAGTCCGCATCCTGGTGCGCACCAGAAACAACTTTGACTCTGACTCTACATGACCCGGTGTCACGTTGTTACGCACGTGCATGTAGAAGGGGCGGGACAACGGGGGTCTCGGACTAGGGACGAAGGGATGCCAAGAAACCGACCCCGGAGGCAACCGAACACGAGAGAGAGAGATAAAGAAGAGAGAGAGCATGCGCGCGACACCGACTCTTATGCACAGGAAACAAGGGGCTATGCTCCTAACACTGCCAGGTACACCAATATGCACAAACAAGTATGAGTAAATATATATTACAAGGGAAAAGATACAACCTCGGCTTCGAGCCGGGCTATGCTCTTAAGAAAAGAAGCTAACCCTAACAATTCTTCGCCGCCATGGTTGTCGCGCCCAACTTCTCAAGAAGAAGAAGAAGAAGAACTTACCCTAGAAAACAAAATGACCCTCCACAAAATGGTATACCCTTACGACTCAAAATGGGCAATCCCATACAAGAGACCCCCTCCCTTCCTTTTATAGCCCAAGGAGGGAGGAACGTTACAATGTGGGATCAATACTCCCCCTTATTCTATACATCGTTTTCCTACTATACATGTGCACATGTTGCACACCACCGACTTGCCCATTCCACCCTGGTTTCACACCGTAGCCAGAAATTTTCATGACATCCACCCCCACCAAACTGCACATCCACCGGTATGTGCCAAGAAAGGAAAAGGGTGATAGATTTTGGCGACGGTGATTAACCAGGTCCTCCGCCTTACCGACACCCGACTTGCCACCGCCATCCTTCACACTCGGGCTCACGTTGCCATGTCGGCTTGAATTGCCGGTGTCTCCGAATTGATGTGAGGATCCCATAGGACCGGTCTCTCTTTCTCTTCTCCTGCCTTCCTTGTTGCCTTCCGACCCGGTTTCGGTTAGTGGCCGATTGCGGTCCCTTTTGCTTGATCCCGTTCTCCTACCGCCACCATCCTTCTCAATCGGTCTCACGTTGCCACGTTGTCTTGAACTGCCGGTGACTCCAGATCGGTGTGAGGATCGCCATAGGATCGCCCATCCGCATCCCTGCCCTCGTCGACTCGCCGCCACCGTCAATCTCTTGGTCTTACGTCAGCTCCGATGCCGACTACCGAAGTCTCTAGCCCGGTGTGAGGGATCCTCCTTGGGCCCCATTTTTTTCTTCCCGGCCCTGTCTCAGGTCGTCCTTTTCCGCATGTCGAGAGGGTGACTTGCTCCACACCCTCCCTCGTGGTACCGATGTACCGTGTTCCCGGCCCCTTTGTAGGCCTGCTCCTACCTCCCTTCTGGATCGGTTATCCGGAAGTCCGCTCCGCCCGGTTCTCGCCCAAGTCCGACCGTCTCTTTGAATTGTCGAGTCCTATTAGTATCTTGGTCTTACGTCGGATCTAATGCCGATTGCCAAAGTCTCTAGCCCAGTGTGAGGTGTCCTGTAGGACCCGTCTTTCGTTCTCTACTTCCGAATCGGTTTGTATAGGTCGTGACCTCCGCATCCTCGCCACCACCCACCTTCTCTCCAATCTTATGTTGATCTGCAACCGCCGAAGTCTCGGGAACGAGTGTAGAGGACCCATACTTCAGTCAACCGCCTCTTCCATTTCTCTCTATCATCGTTGTTCCCCTTTCTTGCGCTTCCCCAACATCTCCCTTCTCTCTCGGTCTCACGTTGTCATGTTGGCTCGAACTCCCGAAGTCTCCGGTCTAGATGTGGGGTAACTGATTTCGTAACGTCTTTCGGGGCCTCGTCCCAAGCCACCGACCCTTTTAGTGGTGTCGGTGGATAACATCCACTCTGTGATCAACCAAGCCCTACTTGGGCTTGATTCTCCAATGTCCGGAGTTTCGGCTCCGATGCCGATCCTGCCGGATTCATTCTGAACCCTTCATCACCTCCCTTTTAATTCCAGACCTTCGCCCGGTCAGGCTTTCTCCCCATGTAAAAGAGGGCGGTTCGTTCCGCACCCCCTTCCGTATCGGCACCCTCATGCCGATTCTGGCCCCGGTCGAACAATCCACGACCGGATCACGCCCCACTGGAATCGGAGTGTCGCGCGGTTCGGTCCCCGGTCGGGTCGTTTCATGGTTCCTTCGTCGACCTTCTTGCAGGCCATTTCCCATCCTTCTTCGCTGGCATTGTGCCAGGACTCCTCGACACCATCATCCATCTCCTCGGTCTCACGTGGGCATAAGGGCCCGAATGCCGAGTTCCCCGGAATTGGTTCCGAAGGCTTTCGTCCGCTCCTTCCTCACATCATCTTGCCGGCGATTCTTGGTCTCCCATCGCCGCCTTCCTCCTCTTGGGACTCACGTGGGCACTCGGGCCCGATTGCCATGGTCTTGGGAGCAAGTGTGGGAAGATGCGAAGAATCGCCCGTCCGTTTTACACCATTGTCTGTAGCCACCGGCTCCTCGTGGTCGGTGGTCGACGTCTTACCGATCGCGCAAGCCCCACCTGGGGTTGCTTCTCCAACGTCCGGAATTTTGGGCTGACGTGCCCGAAACCGCCGGTCCCAATGTCCCGATTCTGCGATCGGTATCTCGGCCTTGTCCTTGGCCATTCTATCTCCGCAATCCAAGAGGGTTGTTTGGTCCGCACCCTCTCCTGTGGTACCATCGTACCGGTCTTTTGTCATCTCGTGGGGCAAGTCCGTCTCCTCAGCATCAGCTTGCGGTCTCGATCTTTCCTCTTCCTCGAGAATTGCCTCGAGAGCTGCGTACGTCTCCGCAATCCTGGCCCCGAAGCCGAGCCTTGCCGACTCTCTTTGTCGTTCGAACTCTTTCCGATGTGATGGTGCGCCGTCGCGCACCTTCCTCCTAGCCTTCTTGGCCCGCTTGTCATCTAACCGTTGGCATACCCTTCCGACCTCCGACCAATCCTCGGAAAGGCCATTCGCTCCGTCATTGTCTTCGAGCTCAATCCTGATGGCCTCTCGTTCCGTTCAGTCTATCGACCTAACGAACAATAGGACTTTGTCTGTCCCCACCAGACTTTGCTCCCGCTCCGGGAGCCGAGCAAGCCGTCACTCGAACTCTCGGAAAGCCTTCATTGCGCCCAGGTGGGTCTTCGCCGATGCCACCCACTGGTCGAAGCCGCGTTGTCCCCGGTTCTTCTGCCGTCCTTCATACGCCTGCAGGAGCGCCTCTTCAAAGGCCTCCCACGAACTATGAGCTTCTTGGAGCTCCTTCACTTCCACGTGCATGCGGACGGCGATGACCGGACAGAAGAACCCCAGCCTCAACGCCTCATCTACGTCTCGCTCCTCCATTTCCGCGTTGTAGGCTTCCAAGTAGAATGGGACTTTGTCCCCGTTGAAACGGCCGACTCTTTCGACCACTCACTCAACAGCTTGTTGCGCCATCTCCCTTCTCGTCGTTACGCGTCCAAACTCCCTCACCACTTCGACAAAAAGTTGCGTGAAATCGTCTTCTTCCAACTCCATTCTCCCTTGCCGCCCTTCACGTCAGGTTCACCAAAGATGACGCCTTGTTACGCGCGTGCGTGTAGAAGGGGCAGGACCACGGGGGTCTCATACTAGGGACGAAGGGATGCCAAGAAATCGACCCCGGACACATCCCGGAGGCAGTCGAACACGAGAGAGAGAGAGATAAAGAAGAGAGAGAGCATGCGCGCGACACCGACTCTTATGCACGGGAAATAAGGGGCTATGCTCCTGACACCACCAAGTACACCAATATGCACAAACAAGTATGAGTAAATATATATTACAAGGGAAAAGATACAACCCCGGCTTCGAGCCGGGCTACGCTCTTAAGAAAAGAAGCTAACCCTAACAAAGCTTCACCGCCATGGCTGTTGCGCCCAACTTCTCAAGAAGAAGAAGAAGAACTAACCCCAGAAAACAAAATGACCCTCCACAAAATGGGCAACCCCATACAAGAGACCCCCTCCCTTCCTTTTATAGCCCAAAGAGGGAGGAACGTTACAATGTGGGATCAATACTCCCCCTTATTCTATACATCATTTCCTACTATACATGTGCACACGTTGCACACCACTGACTTGCCCATTCCACCTTGGTTTCAAACCGTAGCCAGAAATCTTCACAACACCGGAATCCACCGAAATGGAGATAGAAGACGAAGATCGGTTGATGCGCATGTTCGAAGAAAGCCCCATTATGACACGGCTTAGTGGACCACGAGAGCCCCCGAGTGACCAAAGCACATTTCGTCCGAGTCCGAAACTCGAGAAAGGGAAGGCCAAGATGACCGAATACGAAGATCCAATCGACAATGTGTCAACTCACTCCCTTGACAGTGAGTTTGAAGGCCTGGACATCCCGATCTTCCAGATGAATGGAGTGAAGAAAGCATTCATCTCCACGAACGAGAAGCTACGTCGGTCCACCTGTGAAAAAAACCATCTAAACCGATTCGGCTACAATGAGTACATGGCGTACCATTACGCCTTTATGATGAAGGTAGCGACTGCACGGGAACCGGAAACGCTTTCCAAAGACGTGAAGGACCCGCGATGGGTCGACGCGATGAGGAAAGAAATGCAGGCATGGGATCTTGTTCCCCATTCACCTCACAGGAAAGCGATTGGTTGCAAATGGATCTATAAGGTCAAATACAATGTCAATGGCACTGTAAATTGCTTGAAAGCACGACCTGTCGCCAAAGGATATGCACAAACGCACGGAGTCGATTACGAGGAGACCTTTGCCCCAGTGGCAAAGATGACGATTGTGCGGACTATAATTGCACTCACAACTGCGAAAGGGTGGCATCTCCACCAGATGTACGTAAAGAACGCCTTCCTACAAGGCAAATTAGAAGGGGAGGTGTACATGATACAACCACCTGGCTTCGAATTGCGTACTCAGCCGAAAGTCGTGTGTCGATTCATGAAGCCAATCTACGGCCTCAAGCAAGCACTGCATGCTTGGCATTCGAAGATCACTCAATATCTTCACCAAATCGTCTTTCGAATGTCGAAATCGGACAACTCCCTGTACATCCGAAACAAACTGCACAACCCGATTGTCATTATCCTTTACGTGGATGATCTAGTAATCAGAGGAAAGGATGTGGCTAGGATCATTAAGGTCAAATCCCTCCTATGCGATAGATTCGAAATGAAAGACATGCACGAGCTCCATTACTTTCTTGGCATTGAAGTAATTCGAACACCAGTCGGGATATTGATCTCTCAACTACACTACGTTCTCAACTTACTCTACAAGTTCGGAATGACCGAGTGCAAACCTGTGGCTACCCCTCTCGACCAAAATCTCAAGCTTGATGTCGATTCGTGCACAGCCGAGTGTGATTCGACTTAATATCGACAACTGATCGGCAACCTAATTTATCTAACCATCACACGACCCAATCTTAGCTATTCAATCGGCCTACTTACCCAATTCATGTAGAACCCATGAAATGATCATCTCGATTGCGCTAAGAGGATACTTCGGTATGTCACTACGACGATGGATTATGGCAACATGTATAAGTCGGATACACTTATTCGACTCAAAGGGTACACAGACGCAGACTAGGTCGGTTATAAGGCCGATAGACGTTCCAGTTCTGGATTCATCTTCTCACTCGACAGCGGAGCGATCTCCTTGAGCAGCAAGAAACAGCTGATAGTCGCACTGTCGAGCACGAAGGCCAAATACAGGGGCACGGCAGTCACCGCATGCAAAGCTGTCTGGCTCAAACGCATCTTGAAGGACCTGAGCGTTCCCATTATGGATCCAATTCGCCTCTTCTGTGACAACATGAGCAGCATCTACCTGGCTCGGAACCCCGTATTCCACGCGCAGACTAAACACATTGAAGTGCACTACCACTTCATTCGTGATCATGTTCAGGTCGGCAAAATTGATCTCCAACACATCAGTACGAACCTTCAAGTTGCTGACATCTTTACGAAGGCCTTGGGAGTCGACAAGCTTGGGCAATTCACATCGGACCTCGGTCTCACAGTCTCTACATTGTAGAGCTTGAGGGGGAGTACAACAACTAACACGGAAGTGCCAATCAGTTGATCGAAGCCGACCAGACTAGTCGAAGTTGGCCTCTTACTGTGTGTAGATGACATAGTCTTGCTCTCAAAGTCTGAACATGACCTACAAAAGCACCTTAATGCCTTAGATGACTTTTGCACGCAAAGAGGATTGGTAGTTAATCTGGGGAAAACTAAAGTCCTTATCTTTCACACATCTACTCGAGCTAGGACTAAATGTCACCTAACCCTCTCTCATAGACCAGTTGAGGTAGTTGGATCATATGTATATCTTGGAGTCACTTCTAGTGCTTTCTCAGGTAAATTTTCGATGACATAGGCACCCAAAGATAGGCTAACGAGAGGATATGCATCCCTCTCACTCTTAGAGAGGCAATGTCACCAGGCATACTTTCAAGAGACACAGACTAAGGGATTCGACCTATTAGTGACCCCTTCCCTTATGTATGCATCAGTAGTTTGGGCTCCATGTCTACCATCTTTCATGTGGATGCAATCAAGGAGACCATTGGTGACAATGTTATCACGTCAACTCTGAAGCAAATCAATAGTTGCACATGATATTATTAGACCAAAGTTCTCTTTGCCCCCAATGTTAGTAGAGTTTTTATTCATAGGATACATAGCCGATCACAAGATAGGATATCTCATCAAGCTTTTGAGGCATCTCCATCCTCCTATGAGTCCGGAGATACTAGCTCTTGGTATATCATTGTAGTGACTTGGCTGCTTGCAAACAACCTAGACATTAATAACCTACCTCCCCTTAAGTACAACCACGAGACTGATAAAACTTTAATCTCTCATGGGAACCATAATAAAGTAATACGCCAAGAAATATGGAAAATTTACATTCGATATAAATGGATCACCCCACGAAAGCCACTCTCATCTAAAATGTTGTATTATAAGAAACACTTGATGCACTTCTCTAAGTTAGGTTTTTAAATTACACAACCGAGATATCTAGATACATTCTTATCAAATGCACTAAGGTTTGCCATTGGACAACTTAGGATATCATCTCACCAACTTGAGATTGAGAATGGTCATACTAATAGAGTCTCTAGAGAGGAAAGGATATGTAGATTATGTCACATAGAGATAGAGGATGAGTATCACTTTACATGCAAGTGTCCAACTTACGCCGAGGTAAGGGCAAAATACCAAGACACTCTCCCACCCTCTCCAAACTATTAGATACCTTGGATATAAAGAAACTAGGTAGGTATATCTTAGAGCTAAAACAACATAGAGAGAATAAGCTACAAAATGTTAACCATAACCACTCTAATATTCACCAACATGTAACTAATGAAACTTTTCAAGAACAAGGGGAGACGATGAATGTGACACACCTACACCAGTCGACCTGTCCCTTGCTGAGGCAGAAAAGCAAAGAACAACCAAACGCCCTCGGATGTCGGGCTTCAAAGCAACTCGACGTGAAGTGGAAACAATTAAGAAGATAAGGGAATGTGAGTCACGCCGCCTAGAAGCTATGGTTGGGGTACCTTTTACATTGGGACCACGGGCCACATCCACATCGAAACCCTTTGACCTCCCGCTTCTTTCCGAGGTTCTTGGATGGAAAGGAACCTAGGCCGCGTACACTCAATGACTACTCCGTTGCCTCCCTTACGAGTAATAAAATCAGTGGTCTCATCACTGTAGATCCCAAAAAGAGTCTATGATAGGGTGCAACCTTGTTTTACATCAATGGTGCCAGTGAAGCAATAAGATAATCCACCTAGGCATCTTACACACCCGGACACTTGCTCATATAAAGCATAGATGACCCAAATCATGTCATTTGGTATCTCCAAGCTTTTAAGCCTATCAAAAAACCGCTCCCTAGGGACTGTGTCAAAGGCTTTGCGGAAGTCCACAAAACAACTGTAATATAGTTTCTTCTTGCGAGCATTCGTCTGGTCAATTAAGCATCTAAGTGTGAAGATACGGTCAATAGTGGAGAACCTTCTTGGGTGCTCGAAGGTTTCCATATAATCGTCGTTGAACTTTGCTTCCATTACTGCACCATATAATTTAGCGAGTGTATGACCTATCGTAATGGTCCTAATGGCACGAAGCCGAAAAGCCGAACAATCTAGTTCGAGGATTACAAACGCTGAAGCCGGACTCCGAAGACCGAACTGAAACAACTTTTCGACAGATTGAAGTTGTGTTCAAAGGGGCGTGTTGGGAGTCGAACTCAACTTCCCATAGAGATAGGTTTCACACTAGCTCATGGACATATCAGGCTAGTTTTGTAAATAGTTGAAAGGGCACTTGCCCTAGCCTAGTTGGTACTTAAACCAACCTTTTTGTAACTTAGTTACTGTTGGATGTAATACACAGTTTCTTGTTATAGTTTTCTCATTCTCTCTCTTGTCTCAGGTGCACATACACACACACACACACATAGTCCTTCCGTTGTACAGAATCACTCTTGATTCGTTACACTATAGAACATGCTCGTTGTTCCAATTAGGGTGATGGCTAGATTTGGTAAGAAATGGCTAATGGATCCACAACCGTTAGTAGCTCATTTGTGGGATATGCTCTTGTTATATCCACGACAACCAGTTGGTAGGCTAATGTGGACCTAGGGGGATGGTCTGGACCAATCCCACGAGTACATGCAACCCATGTATGGAAAACATTATCAATGGTCACATTATGGATCTTATGGAAGTATCGTTGTAAAAGACGATATGAATTCATAACTCTTCTCCTCTCAGATATATTGTCGGAACTATGGGAGACCTTTTTGGCTATAGTGCGTGGGCAATGTGGCAATATGCAAGGCTTTTCGGATGTTGTTCTTAAGAAACAGAAAATTTTACTATAGTTATGGAGAAAGTTGCCTCTATTCATAGTCTCCTCTCAAGGACTGATTTGGAAAAACCATCACCCCTAGTCCTGGCCTTGACCATCTCTTTTATGCATAGCATTTTCTAATTTTACATGTTGTAACCTTTCGATGCTTTTCTTAATACTAATGAAGGGAATCTTTGGGAAAAAAAAGAATAGACAATTGACATAAATACTTTTTCAACGAAGGGATAATATAGATAGATAGATAGATTCTATTATCGTCTTTAGAGGTCAAATATGACTTATGAGACCAAAAATATTACATCTCACATGATATATGTGAAAGTGAGTAGTGACTCTTGATGTTCAAGAACTTTACCAATGAATGTTACAAACGATAGTGCACATTGTGGTTGTGAGAGAAATTCGTGTGAGGGTTTGGCTTGGTCGAAGATGTGTAGAAAGCATGGTCGAATATGATCAAAGGCAGAGCATTGTATCTATAAAAGTTTATCTGCAAAAGCTTGTACACACTAGACATAGTCGGCTCAACCGAACATCAATACACAATTAGGTATACATAGAGAATGAAGTGTGAGAGAGATATAGAGTCAACAGACAACAAAATTAATTCCAAAAAATAACACTCTATAGTAATATGAATGCATTGATCAGGGCAAAAATTTGACGAGTGTCATGCCCATCAAAGGCCATTTTGCTCGTAAAAACATACACCTAATAAAAATGTTTGTTAAGTGACATATAAAGTATAAAATTTTCCTTGTTATATGAAAGGCCCCTAAAAATTATACATGTCAAATGACATGCTAAAATTATATTTTCCATGTCATATATTATATATATGTGTGTGTGTGTGTGTCACGTATTGTCCTAAATATATATATATATATATGTATGTATGTATGTACTATGTACTATGTACTATGAAGTGTGTAACATACTAATATATATGATAATATTAAATATATTATATGTTTTTTATAACACGCTTAAAATAATATCATATAACTTGCAAAGATAAATAATGATATAAATTCTCAAATCAATTTAAATTTTAAACAATAACATTGGTCCTTTATTAAATACTTTAAGATATTAGAGTGGAGACTCTAGGTTTGATTTTAAGTTTTTAGTTAAAGTTAAAAATTTTACTAACCATCTTTTTTATACTTATTATTATGCTTTAATAAAAATTTAAGGTTAGTAATAACCTATTAGTATAGAAAAAAAGGTGAGTACTTACTACTAGGTAGCAAGTTATTGTTCCACTTAAAAAATATTGATTTTATATGTAGTTGTTCTACAACAACAATAGAACAAGACATCCTTCAAGCTTCAACATTTTGGACCAACATTTTAAATATGTAAGTTACCATCTATCATATTATGTAATATTATACAATATAGTTTTTGTATTACCTAAGCAAGAACTTGATTGTCTGTATTATATTGAAATGAAATACTTTCAGTACATTTTTAGATGTCTATTATTTGAATATTTTTAGGGGGGAAACAAAGAACAAAGTACACCAACATTCTATCAAGAGTATGTTTTGCAAGGGAGCACATGTTAATGATGCTCCAAAAAATGAACAAGAGGTGTTACAAATGCAAATGGGTTGAGATATTCTTCTAATAAACAAAAAATAAAGTGGAGAAATCAATGGACTTTGCTTCACCCATGGGCATATGTGACAAAGTCTTTATTAGGTGATGATAAAATCAAATGCATGTGGTATGAAGATGCAAGAAAGATCAATGTTTTTATGATGGTGGATCTCAAAACATGCAAATGTCTTCATTGAATGAACATGCAAAGTCATTCGATCATGTAATAGCAAGTGCCATGTATAATGCAAATGTGAAAGGCCCAATGGATGAAAAAATTTCAGAAATCATGCATTCAGAATATGAGAGGATAGTTTTATGTATGAAGTTAGTTCATTTTTATGCTTGCAACAATATTCTGTTAGAGAAATATGCAAAACAATGTAAATTACAAACAAATTTTGGTACTCCAAATACCTTTGCCTCAAATGAATATGGTGCTTATGCTAATGCTATTTCTACAAGAGAATTCTTAATGGTCATTAAGAACCACACAAGGAAACACTTGTATGATGAAATTTGTGGAAGCCCATTTTTCTCTATCTTGATTGATGAAAGCATTGATCGTACATTGGAAAAACACTTGATTATCTATGTCTTGTACTTAAGTGAAGGTGGCAAAGGAGAGCCACATTATAAATTTGTGCGACTTCTTCTAGTAGAAAACGTGAGAGTTGAAGCTCTCTACAGTTCTATCAATGCATTCATATTGGAGTGTGTTGAGCGGACAAGGTCAACTAGATCCGAATCGGTTAAATAAGTTGGAGCCGGATCAGTATCTGAAACGGAGAGCCAGATCGGAGAGACGGATCGGATTGTAACCGGTAGGCCGTCAGAGGCTTACAATCTTAGCCTAGTACAAAGGCATATTCCTTGGAGTTAGTGTTAGTCGTTTGTATGAGCATTGAAGTACTTGTCAGTACTTCTGTCAGTCCTTTTAAGGACTTGTATAAAAAGTGTTCTATAGGACATTTGTATATACATAGTGATATTTTGAAATTGAGTTTATGTTGTTCTGCTCTCTCTGTCTCTCCCGCATATTCTCTATGTGACTAAGCTTTCCATTAAACCTGTGTATATTTTCTGTTAACATCCGGTGAAGTTGGTTAGGTCTTCAAGCTTCTGCAAGTAATTCTTTACATGGTATAAGAGCGTGAGGGTTGAGAAACTCAGCTACCGACAAGTGATTTTCATTGACAAACCTTAACTTCCGAAAATAAAAAAACAGGTAGAAGAAAGAATGAACAGAGGAATGGATAGCTCGTTACCGACAGAGAAGCTCAACCGAAATAACTACGCATCTTGGTCATACAAGATGCACTAATACGTACTACGACACGGATACTAGAGCTATGTCGAGGGAGCGAATGAAGTAGCATCGGAGCCGGCACACAAGGACTTCTCAGAATGGGAACAAGGAGCGAGCAAAGTGTTGTACTACCTCACGTCTTGTGTGCACGACCAGATGCTCGTCTACATCAAGGATGCAAAAAAGAGGATTTTCATGGCAAGTGCGACGGCCCAGAAGCTGCAGCTCCGACAAGAGCTCAACAACATCCGGCAAAGGGATATGTCAGTTACCGACTAAACCACCAAGATAAAGGAGATATGTGACACGCTTGGTTCCATCAATGTGACGGTGGACAAAGACAAGATGGTCCAAATCTGCCTCGGTGGACTAGCACAACGGTATGGGCCAATCCGGACGGCTATTTGCACCCGGGAGAAACCATCGTTCTTCTTCAACTTGCAATCGATGTTGATGGTCAATGAAAACCACGTGAGTGGGTTGAGGACCACTCAATCAGACAACCGGATGTTGTACACGGAGGCGGATCGGCCCCATGGGCATGGAGGACGAGGTGGGTCGACACGCAATAGCGGCGGCTGGCAAGAACAGAAACGAAGGCACAAAGAGAGTGTCGATAGCAGTTATGGACCCTCCACAAGTAGGGGGAGTCAAAGCGGTGCCGGAAACCGGCAAGGGAAGGCCGGCACAGAATGTTGGTATTGTGGCAAGAAAGGCCACCACGAGAGCGAGTGCTAGAAGAAGCGCGCCGATTCAGATAAATCTAGATCCGATAAGGCAGGACAAGGGAACTAGCAAAGCTCGCACTACATTGATGGATCGGAAAGATCCGAAACTAGAACGACAAGAAAAGGGTCAGCCTTCATGATGAAGTACAATGTCATGATATGTCAAGACTCAAACCCATGACCTTATGTTACATGAGTCGAGCTCTTGACCATTAGACTATATGTTGTAATACAAAGGATATTATTTTCATTTAGGTTTTACTATAGAAAATTGATGTATATTCCAAATTTCTTTGGAACATTCTAGAAACTTTAGGAGTACTCCTAAGAACACTATAAAAGGAGGCACAAAGCATTATTTCGAACCAAATCGGTTCAACGCCAGTCTTAAGCCTCCTAGCTACTATTGTATATTCCCTTAACATAATATATATCTTTTGTTATCCTCATTCTCTCTCTCTCTCTCTCTCTCTCTCTCTCTCTCTCTCTCTCTCTCTCTCTCTCCAACGAGTATATAAATACATTACAAAAGTCAAGAATATGCCGAATCATCGATTACCACATCTTTCTTGGAATGTTGGATGTAAGCTACAAAAGAATCATAAAAGTAAGATTCTCTCATCTGGTTGGGTTGTTGAAATAAAGAAATGATTTAGAAGATGGGGTGTGGATGATCTTTTAGAGCTTTCAGGCAATGCTATGCAATATGTAATGATTGAGGAAAGGTTGGTGGAATCATTAAGGATGAAGTGGGAGGATGCTAAGAGGACAAAGCTAGAATACTACATTGCAAATGTCAACCCTGAATGTTGGTCTCAATATAAAGCAAGAATGTTTATTGATCATATCCAACCTTATCTCATTACCAATATGAGTAGCAATGCTCGTAGAGCCCTTACACTACTTCGCACTCGATCTCACAAGTTAGGTATTGAAGTTGCATCATGGTATCAAAATGTAATGAAGTTGAAGACATGTAAAGTATGCAATGAAGGCATGGTAGAGGATGAATGTCACTTGCTCTTCACATGCTTGACATATAGTGGGCAATTCATTCAAGATATGTTGACATACTAAGAGGGAGTGATAACTTAAGATCCATACTTAAGACACCACCTAGAAGGCCGAGCTCATATGTGTATGCTTTATTAACACATAGAGACTTTGTGCTTCAACATATGAATACCCCTTCTTAGGAAGGAGACATATATCAAGAACACATGTATACTCTGGTCCCATAGGTCAAAATTGGCCTCTTTATGGACGATAAAAAAATTCTAATTCTCTCACTCACTCTTTCCTTCTCTCAAGAGTTCTACACCTCCCTTAGTACTAATCCTCATCTTTTAGTACTAATTCATTCTCTGTCTTAATACTGCTCCTGACACACAAGGAGAATTCGATGAAGAAGACCACTTCCGGATCGAAGGAAGTGTGGTATGTTGATTCTAGAGCGTCTAACCACATGAAGAGCCACGAAGAGTGGTTCTCATTTCTGGAAAAGTCGAAGCAACCGGGAGTTGTCAAAACCGGAGATGACACTCCTCACACGATTGAACATGTCAGAAAAGTTCCCCTTAGCCATGTCGAACAAAGAGGGAAGCTCATGAACGTGTTGCACGTTCCGACAATTATGAAGAACCTGGTGTCATTCGGACAGATTGTTGACCAGGGGATGCAAGTGCGGTTTACGCACCTTGAGTGCTTCATCGAGGAAGAAGGCCAGATAATCGCGTAGGGGCGCTAGGACGGGAGGATGTTTATCCTCGACACCAATGGCGTTGGCACCGCTCTATTCGCCAAAGGACAAAAAGTCGAGTCAGACATCGACTTATGGCTCAAGCAAATAGGCCACATCAACTACCAAAGGCTTCAAGATCTGCAATCGAAATATGTTGTTTTCAAATTGCCGAAATTTAGTCCAGCTCGGGAAGCAACACGGCTTCTGTTCCCCACCGAAAGAAACCAAAGCCGTAACAAGCTCAACTTAATCCATTCGGATGTTTGGGGACCAACACAGAATGTTAGTCTTGGCAGGAGGTGATATTTCGTCTCCTTCATCGACAACAACAACCGATATACATGGATCTACCTTATCGAAAGGAAGAGTGAAGTTTTCGACTGTTTTCGGAACCTGCAAAGTCTTGTCGAACGTGAAATGGAGAGGAAGATCAAGTTCTTGTAGTCGGATGGCGGAAAAGACTATTTTCCCGACCAATTCAACAGTTATCTGCAACAGAAAGGAATTCAGAGCGAATTGAGTTGTTGATACATGCTGGAACAAAACGGCGTGGACAAAAGGAAGAACCGGTCGATGTGGAGGCGACACGGCCGATGTTGGAAGAGAAGAGCATGCCCAAGTTCTATTGGGCCGAAGTGGTATGAACGACTATCTACATCCAAAACCGGATCAAGGATAAGGTGTTAGCACAGAGCTATATTTCGGGCAAAAGCCAAATTTAAGGCACCTTAAGATATTCAGTAGCATAGCCTATGTGCATGTACCGGATGAGAAGCAGAGAAAGTTGGATCCGAAGTCGGAGAAATGAATACTAGTCGGCTACTCCCATGAGCAGAAGGGGTATAAGTGTTACAGCTTCGTGCTGATACCTTCTCCCTGATCCGGTTTTGGATGTAGACGACCGTCCTCATCGCCTCAACCCAATAGAATTTGGGCATGCTTTTCTCCTCAAGCATTGCCCTTGCCGCGTCGACAATCGACCGGTTCTTCCTCTCAGCCACACCGTTTTGTTCCGGTGTGTACCTACAGCTAAATTCTCTTCGAATTCCTTTCTGTTGCAGATGACTGTTGAATTGGCCGGAAAAGTATTCTTTTACGCCATCCAACCGTAGGCACTTGATCTTCCTATCCATTTCCCATTCGACTAAACTTTGCAAGTTTCGGAAACAATCAAAAACTTCACTTTTCATCTCGATGAGGAGATCCACGTATGCCGGTTGTAGCCATCGATGAAGGAGACGAAATATTGGCTCCCACCAAGACTAATGTTCTGTGATGGTCCCCATACATCCGAATGTATTAGATCGATCTTGTTACAGCTCTGGTTTCTTTTGGAGGGGAATGGAAGCCGGTGTGGCTTCCCAAGTTGGCAAGCTTCATAAATTTGGGTCTTCGGGCCACTAAATTTCGGCAATCCGAAAACAACTTGTTTCGATTGCAGGTCCTGAAGCCTCCGGTAGTTGACATGGTCGATCCGCTTGTGCCAGAGATCAATGTCTGATTCGATCTTATGTCCTTTTGCGAACATAGCGGTGCCAACGTCGTTGGTGTCGAGGATGAACATCCTCCCATCCCTGCGCCCTTGCGCGATTATCCAGCCTTCTTCCTCTATGAAGCACTTGAGGTGCGTGAACCGCACCTGCAGCCCCTGGTTAACGATCTGCCCGACCAACACTAGGTTCTTTGTGATTGTTGGAACATGTAATACGTTCATCAACTTTCCCTTTTGTCTGACATGGCTTAAAGGGGTTTCTTTGACATGCACAATCGGGTGAGGAGTGTCATCTCCGGTTTCAACAACTCCTGGTTGCTCCGGCTTTTCCAAAAACGAAAACCACTCTTCGTGGCTCACCATGTGGTTAGACGATCCAGAGTCAACATACCACACTTCCTTCAAACCGGAAGTGGTCTTCTTCATCAAATAAGCCTTGTGCTTCATCACAAAGGTTGGCCCTTGTCCGGTCTTTCCAGTTCCAAATCCTATTGATCCTTCTGCGTAGTGCGAGCTCTGCCGATTTCCCCGTCCAGCATTGCCAGATCCGGATTTTTCCGAATCGGTGCGCTTCTTCCAGCATTCGCTCTCTCTGTGGCCGAAACCCCGTCCAACATTGCTAGATCCGGATTTGTCCGAATCAGCGCGCTTCTTCCAGCATTCGGTCTATCTATGGCACTTCTGGCCAAAATACCAACATTCCGTTGCGATCTTCTCCTGTCGGCTCCCGGCACCACCTTGACTCCCCCGCTTGTGGAGGGTCGCACCATCATTGTGCCTCCAGTTCTGCTCTTGTCGGCCACTTGCATTGCGTGCCGATCCACCTTGTCCTCCACACCCACAGGGCCGATCCACCTCCATGTATAGCATCCAACTGTCTAATTGAGTGGTCCTTGACCCACTCGCCTGGTTTTCTTTGACCATGAGCATCGATTGCAGGTCGAAGAAGAACAAGGGTTTCTCCCAGGTGAGGATAGCGATCCGGATGGGCCCGTACCTTTGAGCCAGACCACCAAGGTAGATTTGCATCATTTCGTCCTCGGCTATCGTGATGTCAATGGACCTTAATGCGTTGTAAATCTCCTTTATCTTCGCGGTGTAATCTGAAATTGACATATCCTTTTGTCGGATATTGTTCAGTTCTTGCCGAAGTTGTAGATTCCGGGCTGAGGTACTTGCGGTGAAAATCATTTTCAGATTTTCCCAGGCCTGTGTCGGCGTCTTAGCATCTCTAATGTAGTTGATCATCTAGTCTTACATGGAGGACACAAGGCAGTATAGAACTCTGCTTGCTCCTTGTTCCCATGCCGGGAATTCCTTTTTGTGATGACTCTGGCGCTGTTTCATTCACACCCTCAACATAACTCCAGTATCCATGTCTGAGCAGATACTGGTGCATCTTGTACAACCAAGATGCATAGTTGTGTCTGTCAAGCTTCTCTATCGGAAGCGAACTTGCCATACCTCTGTCCATCTTTCATTCTTTACCGGATGTTAGGGTTTGTCTTCAGTAATCGCTCATCGGTTGCGGAGGTTCTCAACCCTTGCGCTCTAATACCACGTAAAAGTTAATACGCAGAAGCTTATGACAAACCGGTTCAGCCGGATAGCAACACAGAGAGTATAGGTTTAATGGAAACCTTACAAGACACAGAGAGAGCAAAATATTGTAAACTATATTCAAAAAATAATACTCTGTACATGGGACGTGCTCAGTGAATACTCTTTATACAAGTCCATAAGGGACTGACAAAAGTACTATGTACTTCAATGGTCATACGAGCGGTTGACACTAACTACGAGGACCATGACTAGCTAGTGGTCTAGAAGCATAGACCTCTAAACGGCCTACCGGTACACATGTGGGTCTGGCTCCCCGATCTTGATCTGGCTCCTGGTTCCGGACACCGGTCCGGATACGATCTGGCTCTGGCTTATCCAGTTGATCCGGATCCAATTGAGCTTGCTCGCTCAACAAACCCCCGAACAAAGACAGTCTGAGTAAGCCGAGATGTGGAGTTTGACGACTTGGCATCCTAACACTCTCTAGCAACTCCGCCTCGATTCCGGAAGATGGGTCCAATGAGCCGGAAACGATTTGGGCAGAAGATCAAGAAGGATTCGGTACTCGAGATGAGAGTCCAATCTCATTTCGGCTAACTGGGCCGAATGAGCAATTAAGTGGGAACAACCAGTTAGATGAAGAGCCGGCGAGTAGTGCAAACTCGACCGTGCTCTCCCCGTGCAAGGAACTGGGGAGATGGTTCACGCGCACAGAGAAGGGGAAGAAGAAAATGCTAGAATATGACACTGGCTGAGACGAGTCGGATCGGAGCAAATCCGACTCCAGAAGGAACGAAGTTTGAGTCGGCCAAGAGGGCCTTGAAATCAGCTAACAAGAAGTTATGTTGATCCACCTGCCAGAAGAACCCCGTAAAGAGGTACGGATATAATGAGTACATGGCGCATCACTATGCGTACATGACGAAAGTGGCGGAAGTGTGTGAGTCGAAGTGCTACGTAGAAGTGGCAAAAGACACACATTGGCGTGCCGCTATGGAGGAAGAAATGTGGGCACTCGATTCCAACGACACATGGGACCTTGTTGATCCTCCCCGATAGTGCAAACTGATCGGTTGCAAGTGGGTATTCAAGGTGAAGTACAATGTCGATGGTTCGGTCAACCGGTACAAGGCCTGATTAGTGGCCAAAGGATACGCGTAGACCCACGGAATCGACTACGACGAGACCTTCGCTCCAATAGCGAAGATGACGATGGTTCGTTCGGTTATGGCGGTTGTTGCCAGATTCCGTCTCAGTGTTTGTACATCTATCAAGAACATCCATTTCAAAGATGGAAACTAGTTTCCTCACGTCTTGGGAGATAATTGCATCAACTGATTAAGTAGCAAACCCTTCTAGGCTTTTGTCCCTGGCAACAATCCTCAGGGGAGACTAATCTCAGCTAGAGAACACGTGTGGGATGTATTCGTTTCTAATAGCCCAAAGTCTTTAAAGTTTTGACCATTTTATGTAACCATTAGGATTCTCCGAAAACATTGGAGTACAAGAAGGAAACACTAGTGTGAAAGCATTATTTGGGAACCACACCCTATTCTTCCTGGATGGATGATTTGCCCTCGGAAATAAGGAAACCACATAGCAGAAATAAACAAAACCACTTGGTGGTATTTTGATGAAGCCCCCCAGGGGCGTTCCCAAAAATAAGGAAACCACTTAGTAGAAATAAACAAAACCACTTAGGGGTATTTGATGAATCCAAACAAATAAATAAATTACACTCAGGGGTATTTAATGAAATACAGGAAATTGCTTTTGATTATTTTTCTTCGTTTCAACTTTAGCTCAGTTGTAACAGGACTCCATGGCCAGGCTATGTAATACGTCCCCATGGCGAAACAAAGGATCCCACATGATAGAATGGATCAATCATTCAAGGATCTCTTCAGAGATCTCTCACTTTGGAGCGACAAGGTATCGAGGAATTATTTGCATCGTTCGATCGAATCAACTTGTATTGTAGATAATGTTCATCGATTGAATTTTGTTTTTTTTTTCTTGTTCAAATATAGAATTCTTTCAATTCTCCAGAATTTAGCAACAGAATCTCCCATGATCCTTTATGGGCTCATCGATGGTGTAGTCTCTCTTGGATACATGAAGAGCTAAGGAGAAGAGACATAATCAACATTGGGATTATCAACGAATTAAGTTATCGTGAAGAAGATTCTGCTTTTGTAGCTTTGCTCAAATCATATGGTGAGAATAAGGATCTTGAAAAAGGTGCCACATTGCATATTCATCTTCTCAAGCGAGGCTTACTTGATAATAAGCCTTACCTAGCATGTAGTCTAATTTGCATGTATACCAAATGTAGTATGTTTGATGAGGCATTACAAGTGCTCGAAGAATGCCGAATTCAGAATATATACACTTGGAATGCACTAATCATAGGCTATGCTCAACAAGGGTTAGGTCAAGAAGCATTGAATTGTTTTGAAAAAATGCAAAGTCATGAGGGCCTCTCTCCAGATGTGGTTACATTCACTTGCATCTTGAAAGCCTGTGGTAAAGTTGGAGCTATAACCAAGGGCGAACAAATCCATGGTGAAATTGTGAAAAAGAGATTCCTAGAGAAGGATGTTGTGCTTGGTAATGCTTTGGTGGATATGTATGCCAAATGTGGGTTTCTCGTAAAAGCAAAAAAAGTGCTTGAAGATCTTCCTATTAGAGATATAGTCTCTTGGAATGCACTCATTGCAGGGTATGTCCAGCAAGGGCAGGGCCAAGAAGCATTGAATTGTCTCGAACATATGCAAAGTGAGGGTCTTTCTCCTGATTCGGTTACGTTTATTTGTACATTGAAAGCTTGCGGTATTGCAAGAGCTATAGACAAAGGCAGACAAATCCATGATGAGATTGTGCGTAGGCATATGCTGGCAAAGGATGTGTTGCTTGGCACTGCTTTGATTAATATGTACAGTAAATGTGGTATGCTTGCAAAAGCACAAGAAGTACTTAAAGAGCTTCCGGTTCGGAATGCAGCAACTTGGAATGCACTGATTGCGGGATGTGTGGAACAAGGGAAAAGTGAAGAAGCACTAAAATATTATGTAATGATGCAGAAACAGGACCTCCCACCAGATGCAATAACCTTCATTTGTATCTTGAAGGCTTGTGGTGGAATAGGAGCGTTAGCACAGGGCAAAGAAATTCATGAAAAGATTGTGACTAGAGGGCTTTTGAAGAAGGATGTTGTGCTTGGCACTGCCTTGGTGGATATGTATGCTAAATGTGGTGAACTTGCGAAAGCGCAACAAGTACTTGAAGGGTTGCCTGTTCGAGACGTAGTCACTTGGAATGCATTACTCGTTGGATTTGCCTTGCAGGAGCGACATAATGAAACGTTGAACTGTTTCGAACAGATGCAAAGTGAAGGCTGCACTCCAAATGTTGTGACATTGGTTTGTGTCTTGAAGTCCTGTGGTTGCACAAGAGCTATAGACAAGGGAGAAAAAATTCATGATTCTTTTTTCAGTATGGGCGTACTCGAGAAGGATACAACAGTTGGTGCTGCATTAGTGGATATGTATGCCAAATGTGGTATGCTTGTAAAAGCACAAGAGGTGCTGATGGACCTTCCTGCACGAGATGTAGTCTCTTGGAATGCACTGGTTGCTGGATATGTCCAACATGGTCAATGCCACGAGGCATTGAATTGTTTCGAACAGATGAGAAAAGAAGGATTCTGCCCAGATGCAAGTACATTCATTTATGCTTTGAAGTCGTGTGGCAGCATTGGAGCTATAGACATGGGTAAACAACTTCATGATGAGATCATGGGCAAATTCTTGCTAAATGAGGATATTGCACTAGGAAATGCTTTGATAGACATGTATGCCAAATGTGGGATGCTCGAACAAGCACAACAATTGCTTGAAGAGCTTCCCGATTCTCAATTAGTGTCTTGGAATGCATTAATTTCAGGGTATGCACAACATGGGCATGGTCACGAAGCATGGAACTGTTTCAAGCAGATGCAAAGTGAGGGGCATTGTCCAAATGTGGTTACATTCGTTTGCATCCTAAAGGCATGCGGTAGTGTCAATGGTATAGACAAGGGCAGACAAATTCATAACATGATTGTTGGTACAAGTTTTCTAGAGAATAATGTTGTTCTTGGAAATGCATTGGTGGATATGTATGTCAAATGTGGTGTAGCTGCAATGGCACGAGAAGTTCTTGAAATGCTCCCTGTTCGTGATGCAATTTCTTGGAACACATTAATCTCAGGCTATGTCCAACAAGGGCAGTCTCATGAAGCATTGAACTGTTTCAAACGGATGCAATATGAGGACATATCTCCAAACGTAGTTACCTTCCTTTGCATTTTGAAGGCTTGTAGCATCATAGGAGACATACATAAGGGCAAACAAATTCACTATGAGATTGTGAAGAGGAGCTTGCTGGAGAAAAATACCATTCTTGTCAATGCTTTGGTGGATATGTACAGCAAGTGTGGTACCCTTGAAAAAGCCCAAGAGTTGTTTGAAGAGCTTCATGTCCGAGATGTGGCTTCGTGGTCTGCATTAATTGCTGGATATGCTCAACAGGATAAATGCCAAGAAGCGTTAAACTGTTTTGAGCAAATGCAAAACGAGGGCATCTCTCCAGATGTGTTCACACTGATTTGCATCTTGAAAGTGTGTGCTGCCATAGGAGCTATAGAGAAAGGCAGAGAAATTCATGACAATGTTGTAAGTCAGCATTTGCTAGAAAAGGATATCATGCTTGGAACTGCATTGGTTGATATGTACACCAAATGCCAAATGCCTGAAAAGGCACAACAAGTGCTGGAAAAGCTTCCACTACGAGATGTAGTCTGTTGGAATGCCCTTATTGCAGGGTATGCCCAACAGGGGAAATGTCACGAAGCACTGAACTGTTTTCAATTAATGCAAAGTGAGGGTGTCTCTCCGGATGTCGTCACCTTTATTTGCATTTTGAAAGCTTGTGGTAACGTTGGTTCTATAGACAAGGGCATGCAAATCCATGATGAGATTGTAAGCAAGAGACTTCTGGAGAAAGATATCGTTCTAGGCAATACTTTAGTGGGAATGTATGCGAAATGTGGTATCCTTGACAAGGCATATGAAGTTCTTAGAGAGCTTCCTGTTCAAGATGTGGTATCTTGGAATGCACTAATTGGAGGATATGTACAGCAGGGATGCAGTCAAGCAGCTCTTGATTGTTTTGAAGTAATGCAAAATGGGAAACTTTCTCCAGATGTGGTCACTTTCATTTGCATCTTGAAGGCATGTGGCACGATAGGAGCAATAAACAAGGGTAAATGGATTCATGAAGAAATCCTTACTAGGGGCTTCCTAGAAAAGGAGATTCTACTCGGCAATGCTTTGATTGATATGTATGCAAGATGTGGCATGCTTGGAAAAGCAGTACAAGTGCTCGATGAGCTTCCTACTAGAGACATAGTCTCTTGGAATGCACTCATTGCCGGCTATGCTCAACAAGGGCAAGGCCAAGAAGCACTCAATTGTTTCGAACATATGCAAAGTGAAGGTCTCATTCCAGATGAGGTCACGTGTCTATGTATTTTAAGTGCATGCAGCCATTCGGGTCTATTAAATGAGGCGCAAAATATTTTCAATAGCATGATGAAGAAATTTGGTATTTCTCCAAGCTCGGAGCATCATACTTGCATGGTAGTGGTTTTTGGATGTGCTGGTCAGTTTGAGAAGGCATTGTCGGTGGTGACAGCAATACCACCAGTTGATCATCTTGTAGCTTGGCTTGCACTCTTGGGAGCCTGCCAAAAATGGGGAAATGTTGAGCTTGGGAAGCTGGTCTTTGACCAGGCACTGAAGTCAGATAGTAGTTGTGCTGCGGCTTATGTGCTTATGGCTAATCTTTTTTCGGTTACCGGCATGCATGAAGATGCACACAATGTGGAATCGATGAGGTTGAAATATGCTGCTTCTGAAGTGCAAGAAAATAATGTCGATATCAATGGAAGGGGAAATTTGTATTGGATAGATACATATTTTTAGTATCCATAGAGAGGCCAATATTGACTAATGGAAGCTAGTACAAAAGTTATCTTGATGTGTGTCTCCTTCCTAAGAAGGGATATTCATACTTTGAAGCACTAAGTCTCGATGTGTAAATAGGCAAGTTCTCGAAGTGACAATGTAAATACCACTATCATGCTGGCAAGCTCAATGCACCCAAGCATGTGATGAATGTACAAACTATTCTTGTGAAGGAATGTTACAAGGCCATTGAAGTATGGTGTGCGTTTAGTAGCTTGAGCTTTGAAGGATTAATGCTTGATGAAGACTTAAGAGAAACTAATAGACAATGCTTTCCATTGATACGTTGGAGGGGACAATGTGTTGTCATACAATGCATGTGAGATATTTCTCATTATTCCGCATTTTGTCTTCGTGCTTACGTGCTCGTGCACAATGTATTTGGCCACTTGATTAGCTAGATATTCTAACAATCCTTCATTGGTATATGGCATGATGATGATGCAACACGAATTAAATGAAGATTTGTGTTATTTAGATTCCTCAACAAAAGGATTTGCTTGCCAATTTCCTCCCCGTACAACATCCGCAAAATTGTCGCTTGTTTTGTTTGACACTACCATCTCGATTCCTCCCTTATATGATAGAAACAAGAAGATTGTGGATATGCAAGCAAAGGCCTCAAGTTTGAAACAAAGTGTGATTTCTAATGGTTGGTCGTAAAGGTGGAAACATTTTTGTTTGAAAGAATTGAGACATTGTAAATCAAATTGGTTATGTAAAAGATTAAGAATATATGAGATTCCTTGCATAGCAATTTTTTATTATTTCATGAAGTGTCCTCCGATCTTAATCGAACTCTCGTGTGAAGATTACATGATGTGTGTAGTTCTTCTCTCTTTGATTGGTTTAAGAGTGGTAAACAATGGCTATGTTTGCAAACAAGAGACATATGTATTACATTGTGGTTTGTACATAATGCCTTTCTTGTATTTTCATCTATTGAATTTCATCGGCATTAGCACTACATATAAGGGTGCTCCATAAATAGAAGAGTTACTTTGAATTTCATCAAAATTCTACTAGGATTGATCAATGCCAATAATTTTGTAGCAACGGATCATTTTCTTCTCTTCATAGTAGTGATAAGCTACTCTAAATTCACTTTAAAATGATCTATGAGTTCTTGCAATGGATGTTAAAAAAACATTTGAGCATGATTGTGAAGGCACAACTTCGGGCCCATAATTTAAGCATGAAATGGGTGAAAAAAAAATCCAATCGATAATCGATAATGGAAAAGGGATTCTAAATAGTTCTTATATATTCCCTAATGACAAGTGCAACACACTCTATGAATAAATGGACAAAGTTTTGGGTATTCATATGCTCTCTAGGCCAATTCGAGACTAGAATATCTAAGCATAAGGGGAGAAAACATTCCTCAACAAAGTCCTTAATGTTATTGGATCCTCTGTAACCCAAAAATGAGTCATTCTTTTAATATGATCAACGCCTTGATTCGTAGGGAAGGTAACAAATTAGTATGAACATATGCATGATATCCATGAAATAGGGTGGCATATAACTTGTTGATATGATAGGTATAAAAATCCTTATTAAAATCAAATGTCTGTAATATGATACTTATAATTAAATTTATGCTTATTATATTCACTAATTTTGTGTTGGGCTCATAATAGGTTGGATAAAGAGTTCAACTACATGGCTTCTATTGCTAATAAACATGATTAAATTTGATCAACTACTTTCATTTGCATTCACTCTTTACCAAAAACCATAGGTTTATATCCATGATATGTGATTGAAGTTGAACAAGTAAAGGTGGAAAATGCTTTCTAGAGATGCCCCTATCAACCAACTTGATAGATGACTAGAGACATGAAAGGTAGAGTTTGATCTTCTCATCGACAACAACCCGATTGATGTAATGGATGGGTAAGGCATGATGAAGTTAAGCCACAATGTCGTAATCGATAAACTAATAGCTTATTATGGCAAGACCCACATGGAACATGGATGTGGCTTGGTCCCATGATAGAAAAGGGAGCGATTGCTAAGATGCTAGTTGGAGACGATAATGATGGATGACCTTCAACAATTGTCATGCAAGACATGAACAACATACTCAATCTAGTCAAAGTAAATGATTTGTTGCAACTCATTGTCATATATTGTTCATTGACCTCGCGAAAACATGGATGACTGATGATTAACAACAAACTTGAGGAGCCTACAAGTGCAAGAAAAACATCGACAACATTAGTAGGGGATGAGCAGGATAGGGGGGTGGTGTGCCATATAACTTCCATCATCAGGTGTGACCTCCAATTGTGGGGGTGGCATGGACGAGATGTTATTTGAGCCCTAACTACATATCCATGTCACAATCTGATTGCAACCATCAATATATGTATACGACATAGACAACAAAGATCTCGTTAACAATGATCATACAAACTAGGAGGGTGGCAAGGCAAATCATATGTACGGGAGATCTCCTAACCGCGATCATACAAAGATCTATTAATGATGATCATACAGTAACAATGATCATAAAAGATCCAAGAAGGCGGCAGGACAGGACAAGCATGTACATGGGCTCGACTCAAGAGGAAGAGGTGTGGTGTGCTTGGGTTTTCTTTGGTCTGGGAAAACATGAAGAATTATTAGGATATAGTGTGTGTGTGTATGAGAGAGAGAGAGATAGATAAATAGATATATAGAGAGAGGGGTATCCTTTGTAATTATGGAAAACCTAAGAGTCTAGAGGCTCTGCACCAAAAATGCTCAGAGAAAGAAACGGAGAATCCGTTTAGGTCTAGTGTTATCGCCATAGCCAGGTATCAGAGAAAGCTCCAGAGAAGAAGGTAAAGAGAAGAGAAGAGAAGAGAAGAGAAGAGAAAATCTCTCTCTCTCTCTCTCTCTCTCTCTGTGATCCATCCTTCCATCCTTCCATCCCTTCTCTCTTCCTTTCACCCCCCTTCCAACGTATCCATTCATCGATCAGATCGATCCGTAGATCGATTCAGACAGACAAACGGACAGTCTCATACACACACGTAGGCGCCGATATGGCGGGTCGATCCATCTGGGCGAAACAAGCAGAGGAAGCGAAGCTGAAAGATGAAGAGCAGAAAGCTGCGGCCGCTCGTGCTGCGTTCGATGCCACGTTCAAAGGCACAGAATCCGTTGCAAAGAATTCCTTGGAGCTCATGAACATAGAACAAGCATCAGGAAGAAGCCGAAGCCGAAGCCGGAGCCGAAGTAGGAACAGTAATGAAGAAGAGAAAGATGGGAGCGATGATGATGATGATGATTCGGAAGAAGATGAAGAAGAGAGATTATCTAATAAGCCAATTGGACCTGTCGATCCTTCGAAATGCACCGCTGCAGGGAGTGGTGTAGCTGGCGGTGCTGCGGGTTCCACCGCCTCTTTCATCATCATCACAAAAGACTCTGATGGGAGGAGAGTTCTCCGTGGTGGTGCACAAATTAAAGTTAAGGTTGTTCCTGGGATGAGTACGATAAGTGTTGGTGGTGTAGAACAAGAAGCAGCCGTGAAAGACCACGGAGATGGCACATATGCCGTCTCTTATGCGGTCGTTAAGAGAGGAGATTACACTGTCTCGGTCGAATGTAATGGTCTTCCCATACTTAATAGTCCTTTCCCGGTGTTCTTTAGTGGTGGCACGGGTCTTCCTCTGCCCACCCCACCTAGTGTTGGTATTGGTAATGGTATTGGTGGTGGTATGGGGCCTTTGCTTGCCTCACCTCCTTTCATTAATGGTAGCGCTCAACCTGCCTTTCCGGGAATGATGCCAAACATGTTCGGAACAAATTTCCCTGGACTTCTGCAAGCGGGTATGCCCTTCTTTTTTATGTGTCTAACTATTTCCAAATTCCAATATTTCAAACCACTTTTTATGGGTATTTTTGAGTCAATGTCTGTAGGTAGTAAGCCTTACTTTTTTAATGTGTTTTTATTTTGTCTGTTGAATTAACTTAAAAATATAGATACCTCCAAACTTTGAGATGTTTGAGAATAAAAACCTTCATATATTTAGGTAAGACTTGATCAATCACTTGGAATTATTTATTTACAAGTATTTATGATTTATTAATAAATTTACTTGAAAGTTTCTTTCCGTTGTTTCAAACATTGGTATAATGAGCACTTATTTATACTGTTTGTCTTCAGGTTTCAATGATTTTCCGCTTTTAAACTCATTCTTTGCATTTATTTAAGAATGGCCTTTGAGTTTTGGTTGATTTTTTACCAGGTGCAAATATGCCGGGTCTTAGTCAGATGCCATTGCCACCATCTGCAGCAGCCATGGCTGCTGCTCAAACCATTATGGTTGCTCGGGCTTACGAGGCGGCTCAAGCACGGGCAGCAGCTGCTCAAGCAACTGGTATCTTTTATGCGCTTAACCTTAGTTCAGTGTTTCATCAGTACATTTGAGGCCTTCCCTGTGAGTCTCACTTGATTATGACATAAATGTATAGGAAACTGTATATATTCAGAAGAGGAGCTTATAGTCAATAAGCTCAGTTTGGCCGCAACCTTTTTTGTGGGTGTTTGGTGATTAGTGTCAAACTCTGTGTCCTTCAATATATCCTCACCCATGTGAAATTCTTTGCCTTTTTTTTTTGCTTTTTTTTGTTGGTCATATTGATGAAGGTGGTTTTAGAGGAGTAGAAGCTTTTATTGCACTTGATGATGACATTTGGAGTGCTGGAGCTATCTTCATATGTACTATTTTCCTTTCCTGGGAATGTGGTGGCTTGATAGTACAGGTAATAGTGAGCCTTTTAATTTGAATTTTGGGATAAAACTGGTCCGACAACATTGTTTTGGGTTGCAGCTATATGCGAGATTCGTAGTCATACCAGTTGGTCGCATTTGAAAACCTAGATAATAGGGGTAGACTATAGTTTGAGAATGATAAAGATGTTATGTTGTTTCCATGTGTTCTGAGATTCTCTCATGGGGTCCAATTCGACAGGGTCTTTGTGGTTGATAAATTACAAGAAAACTTGTCAAAGTTGATCTATTAGATTCTGATCAATACTCCATCACCATTTGGGAGATAGTTGTAGATATATGCGTTATTTTATAAAATTTCATCAATTTATTCTGTAAGTGAGAAGTATTACGTGATTAGTAATTTTTTTTGTCATTAATCACATGGAGAATGTAGATTGTACTGGCTAGTTCTAGAATGAAAAATGGTTGCTAATATTTTTACTGATGTTTTCTTAGTTTTGTACATACTTAGCAGACATGTTGCATTTAGTGGAAAGCTACCAAAAATATGTATGGATATTTGTAAGGTGTATATTATTAATTTCTCTTGTATAACCTCCTTGGATTTTGAATCTCTTGAAGTTGTGTGATGTTAAATTCAAATTATGAATATAATTAATGAACGCGCATCTTCAAGAAGAATTTTGTCTTTCAGAAGTAATCTTGCAGTTCAGATCATTGGATGCTGAAGATGAGAGTCTCACCTGTTTTTTGAGTATTTAGAAGTTGGAAACTGTAAGTTTCATAGGAAGTTGTAACTTGGCATCATATCATGTGGGTTCTTAATTGAAGCATTGCTCCCTTGTCTATGAGCTTCCACTTTTTCACTTTGTTTGCATTTACTATATGTTTTTTGTTTGCAGTTAAGTGCATGCATTTATCTGTAGTTCATTGTGCTTACATTTAAATGTTCATATTTTGCTTATAGCATTCCTGGATGGAAATTAATGCTTGTAAGTTTTCTAATCGTTTCAGGTGGGATTGGTTGTCTTAATTTGGATTTCAATAGTCATCAACTTGTTATTTCAATAAGTTTCGATGTTCATTGTTTTGACAAATCTATAGAAAGCAAATTTAAGCATTGCCATTTACTGATATGTCTTGGAAATCTATACCCCTAATATCATTTAGCTACTTGCTTTTGTGGCACACATGATCACGTACACCTTCAGAGGCTTTGTGAGGAACTTGTACACTAAGCTTTGGTCACTGCTTAGTTTGTATATCTTGCTTTACATTCTTGACTATTTTGTCTAGATTCTAACTATATGCTTGTTTAAATATGTGATTAATTGTCGTTTCAGTTACAAAGGAGAATGAAAAAGATCCTGCACTAGCTGAAGAGAGGCAAAAGGAGTTACTTTCCAAAACAGTCCAAGTGAGCAACCTTAGCCCAGCGTTGAGCGTTGAGCAGCTAAAAACTCTTTTTGGCTATTTTGGGACCGTCACAGAGTGCAAGATAAGTGATTCAAAACTATTGGCACATATAGAGTATGGAAACCCTGAACAAGCAAAAGCCGCATTAGCTCTCAATAATATGGAAGTAGGTGGGAGGCCAATCAATGTTGAAATGGCAAGATCCTTGCCGCCAAAACAACCATTATTACCTTCTCCTAGTAGTTTACCAGTGATGATGCAACAAGCAGTTGCTATGCAACAATTTCAATTTCAGCAAGCACTATTAGTTCAGCAAGCTGTTGCATCACAGCAGGCAGCATTACAGGCCGCAAATGTTAAATCTGCTTCTGAGATGGCAGCGGCAAGAGCTGCAGAAATAAGTAAAGCTCTGAAAGCAAGTGGGAATGACGATGAAGCAGAGAAAGAAACCCCAGGGAAAATGTCTGATCCCTCCTTATGTCTTTGTGTTTCCTTACATCTTTGTGGTCATTGTTACAAGTAAATGGTTTGAATTTTATCCTGTAGTGTTCATTACAATTGAATAATTGTTTCAAGGTTTTGCTGTTGTGTCTATTACAAGTGGGTTGCATAAAAAATTAATATAATATCTTTACAGGTCTCCAGCCAAACCACCAAAGTCGAAATCCCGGTCTCCAAGTCCTGTTCGGAGTCGTCGTCGTCACCGTTCGAGGTCACTGACAAGGTCTCCTATTCGATATCGACACGGTCGTCGCTCGCGTTCTCCCTCTAGAGAAAGAAATCGTCATGCTAATGATAGCAGGGGCCGAGCTTGGTTCTACCGAAGTGGAGAGGATTATTATCGGTCCCAAATGAGGCATACTGAAGTTCGGGATCGACGAAAAGAACATGAATCTAGAAGTTCTCGGAGGAGTAAGAGTCCTAGAAGCAAGCGGAGGAGCAGGTCTCGCTCGCTAGGGAATAGAAGGGAGCTCGAGCATAGAAGGGACTATAGTCGCTCTCCGAGGCAGAGAAAAGAGGAACGTAGATCACTGTCTCCAGGAAACAGAAGAGATCGTAGTCGCTCTCCGCGGCAAAAAAAGGAGGAGCATCCTGAGAAAACAAGGTCTTCACACAGCACTAGATCACGTGCACATGGGAGCCGAGATGAGCGCAATGAGAAGTCCACTTCTAGAAGGGAAGAGACTTCACCTCAAAGGGTTGAGACTTCTAGAAAGGATGAACCGTCTGCGAGGAGGGATGAACCCTCTTCCAGAAGGGATGAGCCCTCTTCAAGAAGGGATGAGCCCTCTTCAAGAAGGGATGAGCCCTCTTCAAGAAGGGAGGAGCCCTCTTCGAGAAGGGAGGAACCCTCTTCCAGAAGAGAGGAAGCCCTTTCTTCGAAGGAAGAGTCTATTTTTAGAAAAAGAGAGACTGAATTACATGCTAAAGATGGAAAAACTGACAGCAGGATGTTCACAAGATCTCCATTGAGAGAATCAACTCCTAAAGTAGAATCTGATGAAGAGAAGGCGGTTGTCGAGCAAGGTGTTGAAATTAAAATACCTGTCATAGACAATGATATTGAAGAAAGCGTGAAGGTTGTAAGTACTTTTTGTTTCTTTTTTTGTATGGTGTGTAGGCTATCTTGCTATATCAAGAGAGCAAGAGAGTTAACTCAATTCACTTGTTTCTTCTGCTTCAGGATTTGAATGGGGATGACAAATGGGAAGATGATTCCAAGGATAGGAGACGCTCTAGAAAGAAGCATAGGAAATCTGAGGATATTGAGAAACGTGATAAACGGAGGAAAAGGCACAAGCATAGGCATTGTCGATCCCCTTCAGATTCTGGAGATGCTGTTCCTTCAGTGGATGGTTCAAAACATAAGGTTGATAGTGATGATGGTGCTAAAAAGGGCGCCAAAAAGAAAAGCCGACGCTCAAGATCTGCATCATTGAGTAACAGTGGGAGCTATTGAAAGGCACTTGGCATCCGCAGCTCATGATGATAAGGAACTACTTTAGGCCTTTTTGAAATTTTACTTGTATTTGAGACAACTGTTGCCTCATTATCCCAATCACCAAACTGTTTTTCGTGCCCATGTGCCATCATATGCAGGTTGGAGACCGAGGAGAAATATGTAAGGATATATTCTTTGTATTGGAGATGGACTTGAGAAGCTGAACTTAACAACACTCTTTGTTACTCTCGACGCTTTAGGTAGTTGAACTGAACACTATTGACTTGAGCACAAGGTCATAAATTTGACTATTATTTATATTTGTGTAGTGTAAAAGGAATATGTTTGGATGTGCAATTTTTGGCCTTGTGGCAGGTTGTATGGTTTTCTCACATTCTTCCTTAAGAAGTACTAAAGTGATTTCCTGATCTTGACAAGAATTTACGAATGTTTTTTTGTTGATATTGATGATGGATATAGTAAGGTAGTAAGCATAGATATTGGATTCTCAAAAGAAATGGGTGATCCTGTTTTTGTGTTCAATAACTTGCCTTATATGAATTTATTTTCTTCATTGTTAATAATTGTTTGGTTGAGTTGATTTGTTTGTTTATAAGGTTGTGTATGTGCTCATGGAGGAGCCATACATTTTTATGCTTTTACAGTTGTCATGATTGCAGTGTTAAAATTTGCTGCTTGCACAGAAGTTTGAGTTGAACATTCCAGCTTCAAGGTGAACAGAGATGTAAGTTTCTTTGTAATACAAGCCGGTATTTTGGGACCAATTCATATTTCATTTACATTTCTTTGGGATATTTGCACTGATTTTGTTCATCAAGTATGCTTCATTGTGGATGGTCAATTACAAGAAACTGTAGTTTAGATGACCGTTATTGGGTCTTTATTACCATAGCTGGTCAAGATGAGAAAAACTACATTGTCAAAATAACATTTTGTATAAACCACTATATTCAGTCGTGGAAAACATAGTGATTCCTAATATAGTTATTCTTTTGTCAATAAGTTATCCAACATTGTGGGGGATAATATTCTAGAAATACGGAGCTAGGTTCATTGTTATTATAAGTTTTGATGACGATAGATTCAGTCAACATTCTAATCTTGAAGGCTGTGAAATTATGTACCCTAGATTATAATTGGGGTGGTAGGTGTGAGGTTATTGTCTCATTTGTTGGATGCAAACATTTTTTCATAGAACACTGTTGTGCTCTAATCAAGGTCGTGTCAATGAAAGCAATAGTCATCCTATATATTTCCAATCCTGCTCATGATTTTAGCTCAGAAAAAATGTGTTAGTGGAAACCTTCAATATGGTTTGGAAGAATGTTTTGCGAAACGTAATGTGCCAGATGATGATTTAGACTAATCTTTAAAATACAAGGCATGATGGACAATTGGGTGGTATTCTTCAACTTTAGGCCATAACGGATTGGGTGGTGAGTGAAGCCTAGATAGTAGAATTAGAATTTTTAATGTCCATAAAGAAGGCCAATTTGGACATATGGGACTAGAGTATACATGTGTTCTTGATATGTGTCTCCTTCCTAAGAAGGGGTATTCATACATTGAAGCACAAAGTCTCTATGAGTGAATAAAGCATACACATATGAGCTCAACCTTCTAGCATATCTTGAACGAATTGCACTATATGTCGAGCATGTGAAGAGCAAGTGACATTCATCCTTACCCATGCCTCCATTGCATAAATTTGTTACATTTTGATACCATGATGCAACTTCAAATCCTAACTTGTGAGATCTAGTGCGAAGTAGTGTAAGGGTTGGGCTCTAAGAGCATTACTACTCATATTGGTAATGAGATAAGGTTGGATACGATCAATAGGCATTCTTGCTTTATATTGAAACCAACATTCAAGGTTGACATTTGTAATGTAGTATGCTAGCTTTGTCCTCTTAGCATCTTCCCGCTTCATCCTTAATGATTCCACCAACCTTTCCTCAATCATTACAAAATGCATAGCATCGCTCGAAAGCTCTAAAAGATCATCCACATCCCATCTTCTAAACCATTTCCTTATGTCAAGAACCCAATTGGATGAGAGAATCTTACAGTTATGATTCTTTTGTAGCTTACATCCAACATTCCAAGCAAGATGTGGTAATCGATGATTCGGCATATTCTTGACTTTTGTAATGTATTTATATACTTTTTGGGGTGCAAATATTTCTATGGGTCGAACACTTGTTTCCAAGAGCATGGTCCAAACCATTTCCTTATGTCAACAATCCAACTGGATGAGAGAATCTTACTCTTATGATTCTTTTGTAGCTCACATCCAACATTCCAAGCAAGATGTGATAATCGATGATTCAACATATTCTTGACTTTTGTAATGTATTTATATACTCTTTGGAGTGCCAATATTTCTATGGGTCGAACACCTGTTTCCAAGAGCATAACTTGGTAAGAGGTAGTGCATTTAACTCTTAATTGCCTCCTTAAAAACATCTTTTGAATTTTCTCAATCTCATTCCATGCATTAAGAGAGATGGGGCCACCCCATACTTCTGTTCAATAAAGCAATACTTGAGTTACCATGGCATTGAACAACATTAGTTTTACTTCCCATCCACAAGTATCTCTTTGGTTGCATTGGTTCTCCAAAAGGTAATACGATTTCCAACCGGCTTGGAGCCTAGAATCAAAGCATGCACTCCATTTATTTGTGGCGGGTACATCAATACTAATCCACTATCCATTTTTAGTTGGCATTTAACTTGTTCATATAGGCGTGCAACAATAACTCAGTCTCTAATGGCATGTCAATCTCTACCATTCTATTCCAAAGCTCACTTCGTGGTACGATATCAAAAGCTTTCTTGAAATCAACAAAACAACAATAAAGTGTTTTTCCTTGTAGTCGACTCTCTTCCATGATTACTCTCAATGTGACCAAATAATCCACAATGGAGTGTTTTGGTCTAAATCCTGTTTGCCCAAGTGCTCTTTTGCTTGTACTTTTAGTCCATGTGCTTATCTTTTGCTCCATAATAGTGCAATATAATTTAGCAATAGTTGAGCTCACCATTATTGTACGATAATTTGATACTTGATTCTTATCTCCGGTTGTAAATATTGGTTTAATCCAATTCATAAGCCAATCATTTGGAAATCTTTGTTTTATAGCTTGCTCTATAATTGTCATTATCCAATGACGAGTATGTGGCATTGTCCATTTTTAATCCAATTCATAAGCTAATTATTTGGAAATCCTTGTTTTATAGCTTGCTCTATAATTGTCATTATCCAATGACGAATATGTGGCATTGTCCATTTTAAAAGCTCACTTGAGATGTAGGTTGCATCTGCTGCTTTCCCACTCACCATCTTCTTTACTCCCTTATTGACATCATCAATATCGATACATGGTCTAACATGTCTTCATTTGTAAAGCGACCTTTCACATATTCTTTCTTACCCTTGAGTTGCCCCCATGCTAAAAATGGTTTGAGCTTAAACAAGTTTTTCTTTTTCATCTCTTGCATTTGGAAATATCTTCTTTTCGTTCTCGTCACTACTTTCTTATATAGGTGCCATGCAACAATCTTTTCATTTTCCCCTTCCATGGACTTAAACCATTCGAGATACATTTTACATTTATCGTTGAACCAAGAATTACATGGAAAACTACACATCTTATGCCCACCCGCATGCCTCTTAAAGTATTGATATCCAACCTTAAGGATGAAATCCGTCAAATGTTGCCAATTTTCTTTAACATCGTTGCTTAGAGCTTAGCTAATTATAGGCGATTTGAAGACATTGGCAATGGGATGTTATAAATATGTAATTTGATGAAAGATTAATTAATGAAGAATTAAATTGCTTGTTTTGAGTAATTTATCTAGTGTGTAATTTTAAGAGTATGTTTAGGATTGCTGATTTCATGATAGTGCTTTTCCTTAAAATTATGCAAACTATTTTAACTTGTACATGGTTCACTTGAGTACATTTGTATCTCAAAAAGAAGAACCCTAAACGATATTATTAAATTGGTTTTTAAGAAAGAAGAACGCTAAGAAAGACTGTATATAAAAAAGACACACGATTTTATTGAGAAAGAAGCACAAAAAGTAGATTGTATATAAAAAAAAAAACTCCCAAACAGGTCCATTAAATTGTTTATTTGCAATACATGTAGTTTGTTTGTTTTACAAGAAAACTGGTAATTGCTACTTGTAGCTACAAATTCCATGGCATACTGTTGTAAATACATTCATACACATTAACACGAACTGTGTATAAACTTGAGCAACTATTGTATTGCGACATTGGGACATTGATGCACCTGACCAAATGAGAGTACATGTATGCCACTGATTTGTCTTCTAATAGCCTATACACATAATTGTAATCATCTAGTCTTGCATAAAAAATACCGTCGATGTAGAATGTCCCGGTAGATACAACATTTCCCCAAACATCTAAAATATTCTACGTTGCACAATGTTTACTAACCATGCACTTCAATATATAGAAATCAACACCATCTCAATTGCCTTCTTTTGCATTTACAGTAAAATTATCCCCAACATTTAAGACATCACTTAGAGTATCGCCACGTCCTTGATATGTGAAGTCATCATTCTTTTCTGTTTCTCCATCAATTGCTTCCTTATCGTTCAATGTATGATACTCCCAATTCTGAATATATGCTTTGTTTAAACAATACCTCCAATTTCCCTGCACACAATGGAAGCAAAAACAAGTTAATTCTCTAATCGCAATACAATGGTATGTTCGGCAACTGGCCGACGAGTCAAGGATCTATCTGATCCTATACGTAGACGACATGGTGATTGCTGGAAGCAATCAAGTAGAGATTGGTAAGCTGAAGCAGAGCCTTCACGCAAAGTTCACGATGAAGGAACTCGGACAAGCCCGACACATACTAGGCATGAGGACAGAGGGAAATCGGACGACCAAAACTCTCCGACTCTCCTAGTCCGAATACAATCGCAAGGTGCTCAAATGCTTCAACATGGAGAATGCGAAACCAACACCAACACCGCTTCCGACGTCGGTTGGACTATCAGACAGAGACTCTCCTTCGACAGACAAGGAGAGAGAACTCAATGGAAAAGTACCCTATGCATCGGCAGTAGGAAGTATCATATACGCAATGGTGGCAACCCGACCCGACTAAGCCTATGTTGTAAGGGTGGTCAGCTGATACATGTCAAACCCAGGAAAGAAGCCTTGGGAGGCCGTCAAGCACATCCTTAGGTATCTAAAAGGAAACCTGGATGCACAGTTGACTTTCGGACTGACAACCTCAGCCGAAGTCGAAGGATACGCTGATTCCGACTATGCCGGAAATGCAGATAATCGGAAATCGACATCAAGCTACATCTTCACCCATGGTGGTGGGGTGATATCATGGAGGTCGAAACTTCAAGAGTGCACGGCTCTGTCTACCACAGAAGTCGAGTACATAACAACATCGGAAGCAACGAAGGAAGCAATCTGACTGCACCGACTTCGGAACTGCAAACCGAAATGACCAACCATCTATTGCGACTCATAGAGCGCAATACACCTCATCAACAATCCTGTCCATCATGCGAAGACGAAGCACATTGAGGTGTGATATCATCATATCCGGGTGCTCATATACGAAAAGAAACTCGAAGTCCGGAAGATCGACACTGAGGTGAACATCGTCCACTCCCAAATCTACGATTCGGAGCACTAAGGACGAAAATGGGGCTACGACAAGCGACCGAGTAGAAGAAAGCCGAACGAGGACTAGAAGGTAAAATCTGATCAGAACAATAACGACACATCCTATACATTTGCCGACTCGGCTGCATGTCGACCAACTTGTAACAAATAAACTTAGATCAATTTTGTAATCTAGGCTTACGAGGGAGATAACCCCAAACACTTGTACATGCAAGAAAGAGTAGTCCTTTTACTAGGGAGTTTGTTGGCATAAAAGGACGACTCCTTCCAAGTTGTATCTGTCCGAGTGTGAACTCGTCAATAAGTTAGGGCTTAGTATATAAGCGAATACCTAACATTGTATAGAACGACGAGTGACAGAGAGACGAAGTGTCTGTGTATTGTATCTCTGAGAGAGAGAGTGAGAACAAAGCAATAAAGCTTTCCATTAGAGCTTACATTGTCTAAGTCCACGCCCATTCTATTTTTTCTGTCTTCATTGTTTGCTATTCAGAACCGACAACAGATCCACACACGTTTCCTCAAACCAAACTCATTACCAACACCAATCCTTAGTGAGACCATTTTCACCATAATCGTTTTCAAATTGGATCCCAATGTCCATCCTTTCTTTCTGATCGATCGATTTTACGAACATTAGGACTTTATCCACCCCCACCAATCGTTGTTCCTGCTCCGAGAGTTGAGCAAAATGATACTCAAACTCTAGGAATGCTTGTGTTGCGCTTTGGTGGATGTTCGTCGATGCCACCCACTGGTCAAACTCGCATCGATCTCGTCTCTTCGGTCTCTTATAGTCGTATGCCTCTCGTAAAGGTTCTTCAAAGGACCCCATGTCTGGTTTTGTTGTCGTATCTTGTGGATTCTCTCTTGTACTTCATTCGTGGCCACACGACTGAAGGATATCACTTGCAATCCTTCTGGTATCCCACATCGCATCATTGTTGCCTTGTAGTCACATATATAGTGTGCCACATCCTTTCTGTTGGATTGCCCGTTTCTTTGCACAAGCCGCTCTACTGCCAATTTGACCTCCGACATCAAGCGTTGTTCTTGTAGTATGCTGTTGAGCATCACCGTCATCATGGTCATCGCCTCTTGTTGATTCTCCATCTCCTTGCCACCCGTTTTCACGTCGGGTTCACCAAATCTGTCGTGCCTTTCGACGTCGGATCGTTGCGTGAGTCAAGTGGGAACCGTTGGGGTTTTGGACTAGGAGGAGGACGAATTTGAGACGAATCTAGTTATGAATAGATTTTAAGAAAGAGATATAAAAATCTTGTGAATCCCACGAGTATAATGTATTTTATTAGATTAATCAATATTAAGATAAGAATATGAAATTTGGATTGAAAGAGATAGATATAGAAACCTCGTGAATCCCACGAGTATGGTTTATTTCGTGAATCCCATGAATATAATTTATTAATTGATGTTTTTAGAAATATATCCAATTTCCAAAGTTTTCACACACCTTATTACATTGTGCTCCCCATCCTTATATAGTGATGAGAGAGTCTTAGCAATCCATGCTTTTTTTCTATCTATAGACTATATGCTTTCTCTAACATGCTTTTTTTATCGACTATAGTGTTTATGCATGCTAGATGTGCATGTGTAGCTTTTTTCTATCATGCGTTTTTCTTCTAAGTAAAGCTTTTTCCTAGAAAATATGCATGAAGTAACCTTTCTATGTGGGATATCTACTTTTTTAACACTCGTGATGTGTTAGTGTAATGGTAAGGCTTCAAATTATTAACATGGAGGTACAAGGTTTGAATCTTGCCTTATGCATGTAATATATATTTTGATATTTCTTTCTTTTTCTTCATATTTATTCAATCGGTTATTTTATACGTTTTTCACGTAGTGTACGAAATACACTATGACAACGGTGCTATGTGCTTGAGGATGAACTCTCTTCCCTTTTCCTTTCAAGTCGTACTGCTTCTTTTTGTAGTCCTGTTCGAAGTGGCCTGGTTTGTTGCAGTACCTACAAATGATTGTGGATATGGTAATGGCACCTAATCCACTAGGTTTAGTTTTAGGCTGAAAATTTTGAAACTTTTTCTTTGAAAAGTTTCTTGGTTGATTCCTCACTGATGATGCCATGGCCAAGTGGCTGACTTCATTATAAGTATTTGTCCTTTTCCTTCGCAATTTGTCTTACTTCAGTTTTGCTATCAGGTTCTGTAGATTGAGGTTTTTGTCTTCACTATGGATGCTAACAAATGTCATCTAGGATGATGGTAATGCTCCCATCAAAATCTCACATTTTGAGGTCTCATCTATGTTATTGCATGATGTGACTGCCACATCTAGTTGTTTCTTCCATTTGTTGATGAATGCATCAAGTTGTTCTCCCTCTTGCATTTCCAGGTTCATCAAAGTCCTGTATGAGAATATTTTTGCTGTTCCATCAGAGGGTTGGTGGAGTTTTCGTAGATACTCCCACATTTGTTGTGTAGTCTCCAAATCGTGAACATGATCAACTTGTTCATCACTGAGGTGTATTATGATTTCCATTCTAGCATCCAAATCTTTACTCTTCCATTGTTTCAATCCATTTTTTGTATTTGGAATGCTCATGGAACCATCCACTAGCTCCATCCTTGTCTTCCACATCCAGTAGTTGTAATTTGTGAGTTTCTCTACTGAATACTTTCTTGAAATATTGTTCGATCTTGGTGAAGACAATTTTCCATTTCGTCCTTGGAGTACATGTTGTTTGGATTGTCTGGATCAATCCAAGCAAATGTGTTGTATTGTGTTTTGCTTGATGTCCCTTAGAGAAGCTTTGATAGCATGTAAAGGGAAAAGAAGTACCAACACTCAAGGAGGGAGGGAGAAAGAGAGATAGACAAAGATGGAGAGACAATGTTGTAAAAAGAACTTTATATTTCATTAAGCTAGTTAGAACACTTTATATAGAAACTACAAACATATTTAAATGTGTAAGTTACAGAATAAGTTCTAACCCTCAATGACAATGCCTGTCACTATTCCAGATAACACGGTCATTGTTGCTTCTGAGTATACGCATCCTCGTAGGTAGTTCCACGCATCCTCTCTCTTGTGGCAAAAAAGCTTGAAGGCTTTCCCATATCATTCCAACATTTCTCAAAATTTCGACTCTCTTTAAGAAGCAAGAACTCGTTCCCACCAACTTGGAGATTCCCCCGTGTTTCATCAATGAAAGTGTGTCCTATTCCTCTCAGGACTCTAAGGTAAGGATAATCCACTACTTCTTCCATCCGTTGCCAACTATCTTTGGGTAGGGGTGTAGCCACATGCTTCACCTTCTTGTCCACTATCTTATATTTTGTATTTACTTTGACCTCATCTTCGGCAACGCTTTACTCATATTCGTCAATGGTAGTGTATAACGTGACAAGGTTTATCCGAAGTATCTTCTTTTGAAGAAAATTTGATTCAATGACACGTTCCATTTTCCCAAGAGTGTTGTCAAATGAAATTACTTCCATGGCCCCAGTTATTATCTCCTCTTCTTCCATAAACCCATTTTCTTTTGATTTCTGTTCAAAATCCTTTCTTTTTACACCCTTTTCTTTTCTATTATTTTCCTATTTGGACATCCTTTTTTCAAAAAATCAAAAACTTTTTTATTAGTTAGATGACAACTTTTATCGCATCAATTTGGGGACAAATCTAAATTTCTTGAATTGTTGTTATCACTCTCTGTTATGTACACATAACGTAGGTGAGGGTAGGTCACTAATATTTACATAAGTGAAGTGTGTGTTTACTAATGTTAAAAAGGGACTAATGTGATTGGATATAAGGAATGATAGGTGCATGCACTATCACAATTGGGACAACCAATGAATGGAGATTCTTTTAGAAAAGCACATCTATGCAAGGGACCTAGGAAGAGGTATAAATATGAGGCTTAGCTACCGTCATAAGCACATTACGTCGGAAGGTTGTTATCTTAGACACCGGTAGTGCAGGCTAGGTTTTTGTCACAACGATCATGTTAATCTCTTCCAACATATTAATCATCCTAATATCCGGTAGTATGGGACGTCAGTGGTAGGTTGGCTATGTCTTGATCATAGCTCGGGGGTAGTCGGGTGGAACAAGTTCTTCTATCCAATCTATTTTCCTTCTTTTTACTTTATTTTAGTCTATTTATTTGTAATAGACTGTTAACAGCAATACCAAAGCTTTATTTTTGCTCATTCTTAGGATTTGTTGTATTTTTATGTAAATCAATTCATAACTATTCTAAATTGACTACGTCATTAACTAGCCTTTTAAAAGGTCATCCACATAAAGCTATCAAACCAATTTCTTGGAATGAAAAACTTGACACAACATTTACGACACTCAAAGAGCATGCTTGGTAGGCTCCAGCTCTTCTATTACCAGACCCTTCCAAGCCTTTCACAATCGAAATCGATGTTCGTGATTATGCTATGGGTTACATACTTTATCAAGGCAATCACCTTTAAATTGCTTCTGAAAGTAAGAAGCTTGATGCTACTCAATCTCGGTATTCGGTTCAAGAGAAGGAGTTGTTTGCAGTAATACATGCACTTAAAACCATGGAGGCCCTATCTCTATGGAAATCAATTTCTGGTTACAATAGACCATCAATCATTGAAGTATTTTTGTGACCAAGCAGCTATTGTTGGTCGTAAAGGCCATTGGGCTTACCTTATGCAAGTTTTTGATTTTTCCATACGTTATCGCAAGGGATCTATGAACACCATTGCGGACACTCTTAGTCACATTAAAGAAGTTAACACGGTTAGCTTCACAGAAATAAAATCTGATCATTTAGATCACCTTCGAGGGAAATACCTTGATGACAGTTATTTCTCAAAATACTGAACGGAAGCCTAATCTAGTTTAGATGTCGTTACTAGCACCCTACCCTCGAAGGCGACCTTTCACATTACAAACGGTTTGCTCTACCGTAGTGAAAAGTTCCGTGTTCCAGATTTAAAAATGTGAAACAGAAAATTCTTCATGAGGGTCATGATGCACCATTTGTTGGTCATCATGGAGTACAATGCACAATCGTTCTCATCTTGAGTACTTTTTTCTGGCCTAAGATGCGCTCTGACGTGCATAAATATGTGACTCAATGATTACAATGTCAAATTAATAAGTCAGAACGAATTAAAGTTGTTGGTCTTTTGCATCATTTAGATATTCCAAACAACAAATGGGAAAGTATCTCGATGGATTTTATTGTTAGTTTACCTGGTACACAGAGGGGTCATGATGCCATTTGGATTGTCGTTGACCGACTAACAAAATTGGCTTGATTTATCCCTACCAAAACCATGGTAATTACTCAACAATTGGCTTATCAATTTGTTGATGAGATATTCCGTTTTTATGGATTACCGACAGATATTGTTAATGACGGAGATTCCAAGTTTACTAGTGTCTTTTGGACTTAGGTCTTTAAGAAGCTAGAAACTACGTTGAGCATGAGTTTCGCAGATCATCCTCAGTCTGATGGAAAATTTGAGGAAATGCTTCGAGCTTATGTAACAAAAACCCCTTCTAAGTGGGAGCAATACCTTCCTATCCTAGAATTTTCCTATAATAGCTCAAAACATACATCCACTCGAAATAGTAATTTTATGTTGATCAATGGTTTTCAGCCACGTGCCCTAGTAGATGTCACGATTCATCGTGATACATTAGACAATACATGCAATTTTTTGCACGACATGAAGCAAATGTTGCGCGTTGCAAAGAAAATATTCTCATAGCTCAAGATCATGCCCGATTTTATGTTGATCAAGGTAGAGTTCCTCGTGCATTTACTATTGGTAAAAAAGTTTTTCGTGTGTCACTATTGACTCTACGTCATTGTCTACGAGCTAGTGCACTACGTTAGCCCTGCGATATTGTGGCCCATTTGAAATCCTTAAGCGAGTGGGATCATCTGCTTATCACCTTGCCTTACCCCATAACATTGGTATTCATCTTGTTTTTCACATCAGTTGTCTAAAACCATTTTTAGGCTCTGGTGATAACACCATCACAGTCCAGGATCTTGTAACATTAGAGGATTTTTCTTACAAACCTCATGTTCCTTAACGAATTCTTGATTGTTATACTAAATTTTACGTTCTAAAGAGATTTGGCTATTCAAGATCAAATGGATGGATAAACCTATTGATGGTACCACATGGGAACACGAGCATACTCTTAAGGCACAATTTCCTCACTTTATATTGCAAGAGTGCAATCTTTTGAAGTAGGAGAGTATGTTATGTACACATTACGTAGGTGAGGGTAGGTCACTAATATTTACATAAATGAAGGGTATGTTCACTAATGTTAAAAAGGGACTAATGTGATTGGATAGAAGGAACGATAGGTGCATGCACTTTTATGATTTGGACAACCAATGAATGGAGAGTCTTTTAGAAAGGAACATCTATTCAAGGGTCCTAGGAAGAGGTATAAATATGAGGCTTAGCTACCATCATAAGCACATTACGTCGAAAGGTTGTTGTCTTAGACACTAGTGATGCGCACTAGGTTTTCATCACGATGATCGTGTTAGTATCTTCCAAGGTATTAATCATCCTAATATCTGGTGGTATGGGACGTCGGTGGTAGGTTGTCAATGTCTTGATCATAGCTTAGGGGTGGTCGGGTGGAACGGGTTCTTCTATCCAATCTATTTTCCTTCTTTTTACTTTATTTTGTTCTATTGATTAGTAATAGACTCTTACCACTCTCCCTAAAAGTCCGAACTAAAAATCCTCCCTTGATTCACTCCTAAGACAATCCCTATTGCATTCATAGTTTGGTATAACTGTAAGAAATTGAGCCAAACTCAATCCATGTTGACATCAAACTCGAGCATATGCCACCATCCAAACTGCCATGATATATGGTTCTCCAAGAATGATGTGATGAGACGTTGATTCTTTCACACAAACATTTTGGTCTAGTTCAACGTCACCAATCCTAACTTTTATATTAGAGCAAGCTCCATCAAGTTCTTTCGTTGGCCAACCATCATCTCTTTCATAAGAAGTCTAGGAACATAAGATTGATCTTTGAGCCATGGTCGATCAATGCCACCACTAGTTCTATCAAATCTCCAATTAGTACTGAGGTCTCAATTGTAGCTCTAACTTCTTAGTTGTGGTAGCACTTTTTGAAACATGCATGGGCTTTGGCCCATCTTCTACGGTGGAGCCTCTTCCTCTTCATTAAGTCATTCATGAAGTCATGGAACTCCTTTTTGGCAATTCCGAGAATTTTCTTTCATCACCCGTTTCAAGTCAATGGTTTGCTCTATCTTAGAGAAATTTTTTAATGTTGGGCCTATTCTTTCTTTCTGTGACAACGATGGCGTGCGGAAGCTAAGACAACCAGCTCGTCCGTATAACAATAGAAAGTAGAGATGAAGGTTTAATGGAAACCTTAAACACACATATGTGGGAGAGACAGAGAGAGCAAAACAAAACTCAATTTCAAAATAATACTCTGCTGTATACAATGTTCTACAGAATACTTTTTATACAAGTCCTTAAAGGACTGATAGAAGTACTAACATGTGTAATTTCAATGTTCATACGAGCGACTGACACTACAAAGAATATGCCTACGTACTAGGCTCGAACCGTATGCCTCCAACGGCCTATGGGTTCACACTATTCCGGAGTATGATCTGGTTCTCCGCTCCGGCTCTAGGTTCCGAATACCGATCTATCTAGACACTGATCCGAATACCTCTCCGGTTCTCCGTTCCGGATATTGATCCGGCTCTAGGTTGTTCAGCCGATCCGGATCCAGTTGAGCTTGTCGTAATAGATCGTTGGCAGATCGGACACCTCCACCTGCAGATCCTTTAATAGCCTCTTGAGGCATATTGCTTCGCATGTCGCGACAACCACGCCTCAGAACTCGGCCTCAGTGCTCGACAATGCAACTGTCGATTGCTTCTTGCTACTCCAGGCAAGCACGACATTTCCAAGTGAGAAGGCGAACCCGGAAGTTGACCATCGATCGTCGACGTTTCCGGCCCAATCGACATCCATATAGCTGACAAGTTGCCCAGCTATACCGGCCCGATACAACAACGCTCGATGCTTAGTACCACTAACATGCTGCATTATCTGATACACGCACTGCAGATGTTCGATGGTCGACTACGACATGAACTGACTTATTAGTTCGACCGGATAACTGAGGTCCGGTCGACTGATCGGCAAATAGATAAGGCTCCTGACAATCTATCAACCCTTAGTGAACCTTAACATGACCGTGTTGAATTGCATGTTGTTCCCAACCCTTGGTGAAGCTTAACATGTCGGCTTAGAGGAGTCAAGATGGACTTGCATTCTGTCATACCGAATTGCAAGAGCATACTCAACACATAGTGGCGTTGACTAATCTGTGTGGTGGTCGATTTCTTCTAGGTCAGCGTGATTAGATCATCCACATAGAGCAAAATTCTTACCGGCTTGTTTTGACCTTGCTGGATGAAGAGTGAAGAGTCGGATTTTGACGACACAAACCCCATCTGGCGCAGTTACTGCATGAACTTTGCATTTCAAGCCCGTGGGACCGACTTGAGTCCATATAGGGACTTCTTCAGTCGGCAAACAACCAAGTGTTCATTCTGGACTAAAATCTGAGGGGCTGAACCATATATACATGTTCCTCAAGCTCCCCTTGCAAAAACGCATTTTCCACATCCATTTAATGTAAGTGCCACCCCTTCAATGCAGCCACCGCAAGCAAGACACAGACGGTCTTCATCTTCGCGACCGGCGCAAACGTCTCATCGTTGTCGATGCCATGTTGTTGTGTGTACCCCTTTGCCACAAGTCGGGCCTTGTACCGGTTAACGAAGCCATCAACATTGTATTTGACTTTATACATCCATTGATAACCGATCGACTTCACTCCTTCAGGTACCTCCACCAAGTCCCACGTCTTATTTTCTATGAGCGAATGCATCTCTTCCTCCATGGTCTTTTGCCAGTTTGGATGCTTAGGCGCTTCAGCGTAGCTCTCCAGCTCATGCATGGTTGCCACCTTCACCATGTATGCATAATGATGCGCCATATACTCATTATATACGTATCGAACTACGGGATGTTTTTGACAGGTGGATCAGCGTAACTTCTCGTCCGCCGATTGTTTAGCCCTCTTGGCCAACTCAGACTTCTCTTCCGACGATCCGTCTTTGTTCTTTTCGGAGTCGGATTCGCTTCGATTCATCTCTTCCCTGCTGGAGTCACATTCCGGTATCTTCTTCTTCCCTTTCTCCTTGCGTGTGAACCGTCTCCTTAGATCCTTCCCCGGACAGAGCATGGACGAGTCTCCACTACTCGCCGGCTCATCATTTGGTTGATTCAAACTGTCAAGAATAGTACTAAAGCAGAGATGGAATTAGTACTAAGAAGAGCAGTACTATTAGTACTAAGAGGACGGGACTGCATAAGATTCCAGAGAGAGAGGAAGTGAGAAGAGGAGAGAGAGAGATAGCGAAGATGAGAGAGAGAGAAAGATGATGACAACAACTAATATATTATGTGAAAAAGATAAGTACAAGCGGCTAAGAGGCTTAAGTCTGGTGTTCAACCAATTTGGTTCAATATAATGCCTAGTGCCTTCTTTTATAGTGTTGTCAGGAGTAATCCTGAAACTTCTAGAATGTTCCAGAGAAATCTGGAATATACATTACTTTCTTATAATAAAATATAAATGAAAATAATATCCTATGAATTACAATAGATGATGTGATGGTTAAGAGCTCGACCCATATACCATAAGGTCATGGTTCGAGTCTTGCCATATCATGACACTATCTCCCCCTTAAAGACGACGAGTGGAACGAGTCGGCGCTGATTGCGGACCGGGTTTGTCCGGATACTTTCAGTGAAAATCAGCAAGCAGATCCTGAGCATTGGCAACATGCTCGACGGGTTCCCAAGTGCGTTCGCTCGGACTATAACCAAGCCAATTGACTAAATAATAAAGTTTGTTGCGAATAAGTTTGGAATCGAGGATGGCAGCAACTTCATACTCCGGGCCGACGTCCAACTCCAGCGGGGGCGGCGGTGGTGTAACACGATTGGGAATGGTGTTTGCTTTATAAGGTTCAAGAAGAGAACAATGGAAAACCGGATGTATCTAAAGCTGCGGAGGGAGATCAAGGCGGAATATGACATCATTAACCTTACCCGTAATACGAAAAGGACCGAGTCGTCGATAATCCAACTTGTCGCACGGTCGAGTAGTCTTGATGTGACGACGTAAGAGCCATACTCGATCTCCGATGGCAAAAGAGGAGGGAAGCCGATGACGATCCGTGTAAGTCTTCTGTGTCTATTGAGCATGACGAAGATGAGTCGAGAGATCTGTCTGGATCTTGCGTAGTCTCTCCAAATGATCCCTGGCACGAGGATTGGTAGGTAGCTCCGGGGTGTCGATCACCGACCAGCGAGGATGAGAACCGGTATAAGCGTAGAATGGGGAGACTCGAGTCGAGGAGTGAACAACATTATTATACACAAACTCCGCAAAGTGGAGAATCTCGGCCCAATCGTCCTGTTGATAACTCAGGAAATACCAGAGATATTGCTCCAGCGTTTGGTTTGTTCGTTCTGCCTGCCCATCGGTCTGAGGATGGTAGCCGGAGGAGAGGTTGCAAGAGACCTTGAGCATCTTGAAGAGATGTTGTCAAAATTTGGAGACAAATTGCGGTCCTCGGTCATTGATGATACTGTCTGGGAGGCCATGATGCCGAAATACCTCACGCATGACTAGGCGGCGGTTTCCTCGCTAGTGATGCCCTTAGTACACGGAACAAAATGTGCCATCTTCATATATCGATCGACGACGGTTAAGATAGCATCGAACCCCTGCGAGACCAGCAGATCTGTGATAAAATCAAGACAAATAGACTGCCACGGCTTACTTGGAATCGACAAGGGTTCCAACAAGCCATATGGATGGTGTCGTGGCATCTTTGCTCGATAGCAAGCATCACAGGTCCGAACGTAGTCGTCGACAAAACGGCGCATGTGGGGCCACCAAAAAGATCGTTGCACTAGCTCCAACGTCTTAGTACTACCGAAATGTCCCGCCGTATGGGTGTCGTGACAATGCTGGACGATTTGAAGGCGACAGGAGCAATCGGGGACATATACGCGCTTTTTAAAGAATAACAAACCATCATGATATTCGAAATATCGGTAGTCAATACGTGGTTGTTGAGACTGAGAATAGGATGCCTGAGAAGTATCAATGTGCGCCAGGATGTCTTGAGCAAAACTATCCGTCTTCAAGTTTGCACGTATGTCATCGGTAATCCGTGAATCCATCGGGGTGTGAAAAATCCGCGTCATGTGCAATCGTGTTGGTCCCAAGATTACTTGCTTTTGATTATCAAATGTTGGATCACCAGGACGAGGTGCAAGATATGAACGCCATGATAGTGCATCTGCTTTTCCTTGCTGCTTCCCCAGTCAATATGTGATTTTGAAGTCGAAACGCGTGAGGAATTGCGCCCACCGAGCTTGCCGTTGATTTAGTACGCGAGCGTTCTGGAAATAAGCAAGATTTTTATGATCACTAAAGACAAGGACCTGATGTGGAGAGCCCTCTAAGAAATGCCGCCATTGCACAAATGAATCCACGAGGGCTAATAACTCCTTGTCATGTATTTCGTAGTTGATTTCTGCGACATCGAATTTGCGCGAGTGGAATGCCACCGGATGCAACTCTTCTTTATCTCCTTGTTGAGAAAGGATGCTACCGAGGGCCGAATCTGAAGCATCAGCCTCCATGATGAATGGTTTGTTGGTATCCACATGAGCTAGAATCAGTGCTGATGTAAAGGCTTTCTTAAGATGCCGAAAAGCCATATCTGCTTCAATGGACCAAAGAAATGCTTGGCCCTTCTTCGTAAGTTGTGTGAGGGGTAAAATAATCTTCGAGTAATCCTGTATAAACTTACGGTAGAAGTTAGCAAAACCTAGAAAACATTGTACATCTCGTACAGACCGTGGAATTTGCCATTCTAGTACAGTTTGGACTTTAGCTGGATCCATGGCGATGCCCTTTGAGGAGATGACGTAGCCTAGAAATTCCACTTGCTTGCAGTCAAAGCTACATTTTTCTAGCTTGGCATAAAGACCATTCTCGCGGAATCGCTTTAGTACTAATAGTACATGAGAATCGTGCTCTTGCTGGGTCTTCGAATAAATCAATAGATCATCAAGATAGATGATCAAACAGATATCCAAGAGGTCTCTAAATATATCATTTGCCATGTGTTGGAAGACTGCGGGTGCATTGGTTAGGCCGAACGGCATAAGAGTATACTCGAAATGCCCATACCGCGTGCGAAAGGCGGTCTTCCATTCATCTCCTGGTCGGATCCGCACGAGGTTATACGCTCCTAGTAGATCAATTTTGGTAAAAAACTTGGCACCATTAACTCGCTCTAAAAGACTTGATATAAGAGGAAGTGCATACCTATTCCGGATGGTGACCTTATTCAATCCGCAGTAATCAACGACGAGACGAAGTGAGCCATCTTTCTTCTTGACAAAGAAGATGGGTGCACCGGCCGGAGATTTCGAATGATGGATGAACCCGCTTGCCAAGTTCTCCTCTATGTAGGCTCGAAGGACTTCTAACTCGGTGGGTTACAAGTTGTAAATTGGTCCCCATGGTGGCTCGGTTCCTGGTTGTAAATCGATGGGACAGTCATAGGGACGGTGATGAGGAAGGGTATCGGCTTTTACCTTGTCAAATACATCGCCATAAGGATGATATTTTGCCGAAAGTTGTACTGAGGAGTCCTTCTTAATAGTGCTGGAAGGATGTACTGATATTGCAAATAGGAACATTGCCTCCTTGTGTCCTTCTTCGCGTAATTGATGGAGTGAAATGGTCGAAACTCGGTGAGTAGATTCTTGGGGTGGTCAATATCGGACTTCTCTTGTTCTCCAATCTATGGCTGAATTATGTAATTCAAACTAAGGTAATCCTAGGACAATGGGATGCTCTGGACTACTAATTATATTAAATGATATTACACACACAAAACTACCTAGGACAACTTGAATGGGTTCTGATTCTTCTACAATATTCCCGGAAGCAATGGGACGACCATGAATGACTACTATAGATGCGGGACAAGGAAGTTTTCTTAGGGATATCTGAGAAGCTTGGGCAAAATTTCGATCCATGAGACAGGAATTAGCTCCAGAATCTAAGAGTGCTAGGACGGGTACTGGGGGAGTACTTTTAGTACTAACAATGACTTGGGCTAGGAATACATTGCTAACTTGCTTGGAAGGAATGGAACCACTAATGGGTTGTACAGATCTAGGGCTGTTGTCCAACCAAACGGCTCCTATTTTGGCTGGACTCAATCGTTTAACTCTTCATCTATTTGACTAAGGATTTCAAATTTGTTTGAGATACTTGGGCTATTAGTACTATGAATACTATCTGACACTCTAGTAGTACTATTAATACTAGCAGACACTCCGAAGGGAAGAATTGACTCGGGTTTAGTACAAGCGACGATTTGATTTACCTGTCTTCTAGGCCTATGGGGACAATTGATGGCGATATGTCCTGGTCCACCGCAATAAAGACATAATCGATTGACACGTCGTCGTTGCTTTTCTTCTTCCGATAACGGGCCGCGTCGACGCATGGTGTCGATCTCCATCGAGGTCAGAATATTGGCTTGAGGTACATCGCGTGCAAACGGTCTAGCCGTGACTGAGGCGTATGTGGCTTCCGGCCGAGAGCATGGTATTTGTAATTGACGTTCCGAACGCCGTTCGAAAAGGCGGTTGTTGCATTGGACCGCTCGACTGATTGCCTCCGTAAGAGACTTTGGTTCTTCGGGGAAGGTTAAAAGCAGATCTTTGACATCATTGCGCAAGCCGTAGCAAAACTGCTCCATGAGGGCCTGATTATCCCAGGGAATATCTGAGGCGAGTAGATGGAAATCCGCCGCGTAGGCAGAGGATGGACGATCGCCTTGACGTAATCTTCGGATCTTGTTGATCGCCGTCCTGATGCTGTCGGTATCTCCAAAGTAGGCTTTAAACTCACCAATAAAATCTTCAAAGTTATTAAGCAAGGGTGATTGTTTTTCTAGAAGCGGAGCGAACCATGCCAAGGCTGAGCCGCTAAGTAACGTGCCTATTAGGCCGACTCGAGATGCATCAGTGGGATATCGGGAAGGATGCATCTGGATGACTAAGCGTACCTGATTAAGGAATCCCCGGAATTGCGATCGCGTTCCATCAAATTTCACAGGAAGTACGATCTTGGGCTCTTTATGAAATCCTTGGGGACTTGATCCTTGTTGTTGCAACGCTGCTTCAAGTTGTTGTACCCGTAACGCTAACTCCCCATGTTGTTGTTGCGTTTGTTGTTTTTCGAGAGCGATTTGTTGCAGATCCCCTATCAATCGTTGGTTTTCTTGTTCTAGGGCAACAAACTTTTCTTTTAGGCACTGTAACTTGGAGAAAACGGATTGATATTCTTGGGCGCTAACAGTAGCCATAGTAGAGGGAAAAGGGTAGGAGGATGAGGGAGAACGACAAGTAGGCTGGAGGAAAGAAAAAATTGGTTCAAACTGTCAAGAATAGTACTAAAGCAGAGATGGAATTAGTACTAAGAAGAGCAGTACTATTAGTACTAAGAGGACGGGACTGCGTAAGATTCCCGAGAGAGAGGAAGTGAGAAGAGGAGAGAGAGAGATAGCGAAGATGAGAGAGAGAGAAAGATGATGACAACAACTAATATATTATGTGAAAAAGATAAGTACAAGCGGCTAAGAGGCTTAAGACTGGTGTTCAACCAATTTGGTTCAACATAATGCCTAGTGCCTTCTTTTATAGTGTTGTCAGGAGTAATCCTGAAACTTCTAGAATGTTCCAGAGAAATCTGGAATATACATTACTTTCTTATAATAAAACATAAATGAAAATAATATCTTATAAGTTACAATAGATGATGTGATGGTTAAGAGCTTGACCCATATATCATAAGGTCATGGGTTCGAGTCTTGCCATATCATGACACCGCTCCGGCTCAACCAATCCGGATTCGGTCCATTGACCCGGAGTAAAGTCAGACTATTCGGGAGTTCAAATTATGATGTGTTTCCCTCTGTTCCGGAATCCGTTTCCTCGCTTGCAGCAATCGGTTCGGGGTCAGGTGATGAGAAATACCAAGATTCTGATTCGTCAAAGAAGACATCACGGCTAACTCGGACTTGCTTCGATCGGGGGTTGTAGCATTTGTACCCCTTTTGCGCGTCGGGGTAGCCAACCAAGATGCACTTCTCAGCTTTGGCATCCGACTTCTTCCGCTTCTCATCTGGCACATGCATATATGCAATGTTGCCGAACACCCGTAGGTGCGCCAGATTCGGCTTCCGCTCAAAGTATAATTCGTGCGGCGACACCTTTGTCCCTAAGGTAGATATTAGATTTTGAATGTAGACGGTTGTTCGAATTGCTTCGGCCCAATAAATCTGAGGCATGCACTTCTCTTCTAGCATTGCCCTTTCCGCTTCTACCAATGTCTATGTTCGGCCACGTCCTTCTACTCCGGTGTGTATCTACAAGAGAACTCACGTCGGATTCCCTTAGTCTATAGATAACTTGTGAACTAGCCGGAAAAGTAATCTTTTCCGCCATCTGATCTCAAACACTTAATCTTCCTTCAGGTTTCTCGTTCTACATGATTCTTCAAGTCTCAGAAGCACGAGAAGAGTTTTCTCTTCTTCTCATTGACAATCAAATAGATCCAAGTGTGAGAGTTGAAATTGTCGATGAAGGAGACGAAATATCAACTCCCCTCGATGTTCACATTTTGTGTGGGTCCCCACACATCCGAATGGATGAGATCGAGCCGATTCCGGCTCTAATTCTTCTCATTGGGAAATGGAAGGCTATGATGCTGCCCAAGTTGGCAAGCTTCACATATTTGGCCTTTCTGGCCACTGAACTTTGGGAGTCCGAAAACCACATGTTTCAACTACATCTCATGAAGTTTCCGGAAGTTGATGTGGTCGATCCGCTTATGCCACAGGTCGATGTCTTATTCGCATTCCTTGATCCACAATCTGACCGACTAACACCAAGTTCTTGGTTATCGTCGGTACATGCAAGACGTTCCTCATGATTCCCTTCTGGCTGACATGGCTCAGAGGAACATCCCCGATATGCTCGATGGGATGGGATGTGGGGTGTCGTCTTCGGTTTCCACCAACCCCGGCTTCTCCAGCTTCTCGAGAAAGGAGAACCATTCTTTGTGGTTCGTCATATGGTTTGAAGCTCCAGACTCCACATACCAAACTCATGCTTCATTATGCTTCATTATGGGATGTAGGGATTTTGTTGGCCTTATGCTTCATTACGAGGGCCGGTTCCGACCTGGCTCTCTCTGAGCTTCCAGCGAAGTGCGATCGATGACACCTATCTATGTCCCTCCAGCTAGATCTGGCTTTGTCCGAATCGACTCTGTTCTTCCAACACTCGCTTTCTTGGTGGCCTTTTCGACCACAATGCTAGCAATCTGTTGCAGTCTTTCCTTGCCAGCTCCCAGCTCTGCCTTGCCTCCCCCTGCTTCCAGAGGGTCCGGTACTACTGTCGGCACCATCTTTGTGCCTCCAATTCTGCTCTTGTTGGCCACCTACATTGCACGCCGATCCGCCTCAACCTCCACATCCACGGGGCCTATTTGCCTCCATGTTCAACATCTTGTTGTCAGTGTGCGTACTCATCGATGCACCCACGTGGTTCTCCTCTACAAGGAGCATCGACTATAAGTTGAAAAAACGAATGCGTATTCTCCCTTGTACATACCGTTGTCCGGAATGCTCCGAACTTTGACGTCAGGCCCCCGAGACAGACCTACACCATCTCATCCTCCTCGACGGTCACGTTGACGGAGACAAGGGAATCGCAGATCTCCTTAATCCAGGCCGTGTAGTCGACCACCAACATGTCCTTCTACCGGACATTGCTCAACTCTCTTGTCGGCAGTAGAGGTTCTCAACCCTCACGCTCTGATACCATGTGACAACTATAGCGTGCAGAAGCTAAGACAACCGGCTCGTCTGGATAGAAATAGAAAGTAGAGATGAAGGTTTAATGGAAACCTTAAACACACATACGCGGGAGACAGGGAGAGCAGAACAAAACTCAATTTCAAAATAATACTCTATAATTGTATACAATGTCCTAGACAACACTTTTTATACAAGTCCTTAAAGGACTGACAGAAGTACTGACATGTACTTCAATGCTCGTACAAGCAACTAACACTAACTCCAAGGAATATGCCTACGTACTAGGCCCGAACCGTATGCCTCCAATGGCCTATCGGTTCACACTATTCCAGAGTACGATCCAGTTATCCGATTCGGCTCTAGATTCCGGATACCTATCCGGTTCTCCTTTCCGGATATCAATCCTACTCTAGCTTATTCAGCCGATCTGGATCTGGTTGAGCTTGTCCGCCCAATACTTTCTTTTTTTCATTCATCATTTGGGCCGATGTCATTTCCTCTCTTCTTCTTACCGCTTCTCTCGTATCACTTTTCTTTGAAGGGCCCACTTGTTAATCCAGTCATTTCCATTTCTCTTCGACAAGAACTTCATAATTTTGGTGTATGACCTCAAAAAGGCATGTCTTTTCATCCACCAAGTCGTTCCACTCTGGCATTGCTTGAACTCTTTGTTTAGCTTCATTAGCCCCCTCTGCTCGGAGCTTTCCCTTCCCAACATGGTCTAAAATTATCAACCAAAATTCTCCTTCTTGCAAGCCTTTGAGTGAGTGAGTGAGTGAGTGAGTGAGTGAGTGAGTGAGTGAGTGAGTGAGTGAGTGAGTGAGTGTGTGTGTGTGTGTGTGTGTGTGGGTGTGTATTTTGGTTACAAAACTAATCGTATTAAGCAACAATTTATGAAATTTATTGCAATGGGGTTCTAGTCCTAGAAGGATTCATCAGAGAGAGCATTGTCCTAGACTTAGACATAGAGATAACACCATATAGAAAGAACTTTCCATTATTCAACCAAACCATCTTTAATTATCCTTCACTAACAATTTGATGTCAGAAAAGGATCCTAGTGGTGTACAAAAATGATCTAGGAGGTTGATTCCTTGATTATTGAATAGATTGACATTGTTGGCCGGTCAGAAGAGCAAGGACAAGTGGGAAGGCGGAATCGGATCGGATAATAGGAAGTAAATAATAGTAGAATTATTATTCGGAGGGACGGATCCGGTACAGTTGTACCGATCCGGATCCGGACCGATTCGGATGTCGGTTGCCTAAGCGCACCGATTGTAACCTTGCCGGATGCCTATAAAAGGATCCGATGATTTGTAAAGTGTTTTGACGGAAGTAATACAATAGTAATTATTGCGTGTTTATCTGTATCTCGTATTGTTTACCGTCTGTGCTTAATTGTAATCATCTTACGCGTGTAACCTAGCATCCAATCCTTACCACCCCTTTGGAGAAGTGTCGGATAGACACCTGTGTTGAGGCTAGTCCGGCCAGACAGACAACACTATTTTGGCGACCACGATTCCTGCAAAGTGCAGAGGACAACCGGGGGATGGATGTCTAGACCAAACGATGACCACATCACCGAACGAGGGAGATGATACACCGAACGCGAGCAACGACGGGAAGCCCTGCAGCAAGCCGTCGACGAGATCCGGCGGGATCGGTCATTCTCCAAAACTCTTCGGAGAGTCGCAGAAGAAGCATTGCAGTTCCGGGTTCTGCAAATCCCCGACGAAGGCAGTAGCATAACAAGCCTGCAAGAGGCGGAAACGATACTGCAGACGCTCGCCGCGGGCGACGGGGACTCGGAAGCATTCGCAACACTTGAGGCGGAGTCGGAAAGCGACGGAAGCGTTGCATCCCGGTATAAAAGCAGCCACGACACACCAAACGACCGGGAGGACGAGGGGTCGGAAGACTCAGTAACACCGGCACCAGAGGAAGAAAGAACCCTGGAATTCGGTGACCGGCAACCGCCGAGGAAGGCTGACCGTATACCGACAACAACCGCGA